>NC_139685.1:11074364-11276192 GCF_964106915.1 Podarcis gaigeae
TTTCGCCCGTGCATCGGATTGCCCGTCCCTCCCTCCCTAGAATAGGGTTGTTCGCTTTGACCTTGCTATGCCTGTCATGGGGTCATCTGCTTTGGAGCAGGGGCCCGGTAGGAATTTTGTCCATCTGGCTGATTGGCTGGGGCCATTTGGTTTTTGCCTCCTGTGTAGCAAATTGTCACAACTTGTAAGGTTGCAGTTAGGCATTGGTTTATGGTTTGGTTGGTTGAGGGGCATGGATTGGCTGTGCCTGCCCTTCTAATGCTGCTGCTGCAAGCGATTCCATTAAAGGAATCAGAGGCTAACTATTGGTTGTCCACCCTGTCAAGGGGGCTCGGGCCATAGCAATGAGCTCCTGGTTGCATTTGGGGTGAGGGCAGGTTCCCTGCTCCGCGTAACCCCCCAAGTGTATTCCCCCATTCTGACTTTCGCATCGTGCGTAATGTCAGTCTGTCCCCCATGGTGGGGGCAGATAGTCGCAACCAATTCCTAAGCAACCACTCACAAATTTGTATTTTAATAAAGTTGTGGCCAAAATTATGCCAAAAATCTTAAACAAAAAATTCTGTGTGATGTGTGAGTTATTGGGGTGGACCTGGGGACCTCGACACGCAAATGACACCCAACTGTGGACCACCACTTTGAGTAGCACTAGTGCAGGGGTCAGCAAACTTTTTCAGCAGGGAACCGGTCCACTGTCCCTCAGACCTTGTGGGGGGCCGGAGTATATTTTGAAAAAGATAAAAATACGAACGAATTCCTATGCCCCACAAATAACCCAGAGATGCATTTTAAATCAAAGCACACATTCTACTCATGTAAAAACACCAGACAGGCCCCACAAATAACCTAGAGGTGCATTTTAAATAAAAGGACACATTCTATTCATGTAAAAACACGCTGATTCCCGGACCATCCGCAGGCCAGATTTAGAAGGTGATTGGGCCGAATCCAGCCCCCGGGCCTTACTTTGCACTAGTGCCTCTTAAAAGTGTAAATGGGGGAGGAGGTAATGTGATCACACACATTCTTCTAAGCCCTTTCTCCAGAAATCATTTTGGGAGCTAAATCACACACTCCCAAAGGGTCATGAAGCAGTCATACGTTGTGATAGTGCTCACCCTCTACAATGCACCGTCTTGGTTAAATCCTGAGCTGGAGATAGTCATGACCTTTAAATGCCACTTTTGATTATTCAAACTTTCCTAGATGCAGATTCTTAATTTATATTCTGTTTTGTACACCGCTCAGTTTTATTTGTGGCCTACAACTGTGTTTTGTTTTTATCTAGTTCTTAGGGGGCAGGGAGAAAGGAATATTGTTGGGGTTTTTTTGCTTATAAGGAAACCGTGTAGAGACATTTTAATATATGAAGAGGTATTATTCGAAATAAATGAATGGCAAGAGCAACAGTTTATATTCACTTCCTGAAGACCCAGTTGGGGAATGATAGCCTTTCAGGGGTGAAATTTGGAGTATATGCAGTGGTACCTCGGGTTACAGATGCTTCAGGTTACAGAAGTTTCAGGCTACCGACTCTGCTAACCCAGAAATTCCATAGGTTAAGAACTTTGCTTCAGGATGAGAACAGAAATTGTGAAGCAGCGGCACGGCGGCAGAGGGAGGCCCCATTAGCTTAAGTGGTGCTTCAGGTTAAGAACAGTTTCAGGTTAAGAACGAACCTCCGGAATGAATTAAGTTCTTAACCCGAGGTACCACTGTATAGGGACACGGCTTGTGCTGTGGTCTTGACCCAAGAGCCTAGGGCTTGCCAGTCGGAAGGTCAGTGGTTCGAATCCCCACAATGGGGTGAGCTCCCATTGTTTGGTCCCAGCTCCTGCCCACCTAGCAGTTTGAAAACATGTCAAGTGAAAGTAGATAAATAGGTACTGCTCCAGCGGGAAGGTAAACACCGTTTCCGTGTGCTGCTCTGGTTCGCCAGAAGCGGCTTAGTCATGCTGGCCACATGACCCAGAAAAACTGTCTGCGGACAAACGCTGACTCCCTCGGCCAGTAAAACGAGATGAGCGCGCAACTGGACCTAATGCTCAGGGGTACCTTCACCTTTACTATGCTCCTCTTGGACATTTCAAGTGAGCACAGGGAAGTTTACTTACAGACAAACAAGGGACAGCAGTCGCTGATTCTTGCTCACTTTACTATGTTGGATCAGAGCCTCTGTTAAAGCAGAATATTGGCTCTATGACTCTGACTACTTCTAGTATTACCACATGGGTCATCAAGCTCTATCTAATACATTTTCTGGAGGGTTTTGTTTGTCATGATTCAAATTGCTTCTGGTAACACGGAGCTCACAAACAACAATTTGACAAGACAATAGTAAGGCAACATCCAGGGAATTGATTTTACAGAAGCTGCCCACCTGTTTCACACGGTGTAGAGAAATTAAACTATATGACCTGTGCCATCAACAGCAAGCAATACTATATACAGGTGTCATCTGGAAACTTCACTTTCATTTTCTTTTAAAATTGGGTCTAGTTGCTACAGGTAATGATACTAGTTACATTGATCTTTTGCTATCACTCACATTCACACCTTTAATCCCTTGGGATCTTCGAAAATGATAATATTTTGTAAGGCACCGAAAAAAACAAAGCCATATTTGTGTTGAGGTGCGTGTCTTGAGTACAGGAGACTTTCTCAGGAGGTAAGGGGAAGAAAAATATGCTCTAGCAAAAGTTCTTAAGCCATTCAAATTCAGATCTATTTTGCTTTGTTGAATACTGATACTTTTGTTAAGATGTATTCAGAATATTACAGATACAGTGTAAATGCTAACATCTAAGGATTTCTGGACTCCTTCCTTCACCCTGAGAAATGTCACTAATTTTATCAGAACCCATTTTTTTTGGGGGGGGGGGTGTTTCCCAGAAATGAGGAGGAACTTCAGGCAAAATCCCGAGAGGGCAAATATTTACATTATGTGCCATAAATACATTGTACTGGAAATGGCTGAAAACATCATGACACATACAAATGACTCAAAGTCTCAGTTAATGACAACAATTCTAACATGGATAACTTTACTGGAATTAGAATTAGAGTAAAATGCTGTTTAGAGACCAATTAAGGTGCTGCAGTGCAATTTAACACTTTATCAAGAGGGTTGTATTCTTCTCCCTGCCCCCCCCCCGGGATAGAGGGACATATTCTGTTTTTTTAAAAAAATCAAGAAAATTGCAGGGGTCTTGCCCTTCTTGGCTTGGTTTTGTGTATTTGTAAAAAGTTCTAAAGTGCCAACTTAACAATGCCCTCGTCTCCCCATGTTGAGGCTTTTCTCCTTGCCAAGTTACAATGGCAGTGAACAGGAGCATAACTGTCAACCTTCCCTTTTTTTTGCGGGAAATTCCCTTAATCCAGCGCCGTTTCCCGCTGCTTCCCACTGCTATCCCGGATTGTTAGATATCCTGTAGATTGTCCCCGGGACAGGTGAGGCTGCTGATCCCTTATTTTCAAGGCTGCTGATCCCTTATTTTCAAATCTGAAAGTTCACAGCTATGAACAGGAGGTGTGCCAGCTTTGCCCTACCTGGGGGGAAAGGTACCCCAGTAGTGAGCCCCCAAATGGGGTGCCAAGGAGCCCAAGCCACAGGACTCTCAGAAAAACGAGAAAACAACCTACCCCACTGTTAAGTTGTGGGTGAACGTATCAGACGACACAGCGATTCTTCAAACAGCTCTTGTTTATTCACAGGCCAGGACAGAACTGAGCTGAAGGGTTCAGTCAGCCTGCTTATATAGAGCTCCAGTACAACGTAACTGTAACAACTTTCTAAAACAATCCAATCGCTGAACGTCACTTTCGATCCCTTATTTGCATAACTATCTACAGTATCCCCCTGCTGGCCCAGGGTGAGAACTTCAGTACATAATACCCACCATCTGTTGTGGCTTCAACAAGTGGCAAATGTTGACTCCACATTGACTGCTTCCTGGACAGAGTTAGGATTACTCTGTCAAATCAGGTATGCAGCTCTTGAAGCCAGTTGGTTGTGGGGAGGGAAGAGGGCCCTTGTGTTAGAGACAGTGATTGTGCATGTTTTGAGTGAAAAGCTTTTTGCGTGGTGCATTTGTGTTAAGGTGGGGTTAACACAAACACCGAGGCCCACCAGACGCAGCATGGTGGCGGCCAAGTCCGACATAATTAACTGATGTCATCTTCTACTGGTATCTAATCCACTGTTGCCAACGGCAAAATTATTTGCCACATAATTTTCCTAGTGGCAAGGAGTTCCATATGTCAGCTTTCTTCGTGTTGAGTGCAGAGACATTAGCTCTGGAGGAACTGTGGACTCAGCCTCCCCAGTGGCTGTAAGTAGAGAATAAGGTATTTTACTTTTAAATTTTTCCTCCCCCACTCCCGCGTGTCTCATTTTTACGCACCTCAAGTAATTTCCTCTCCCACGCAACTTACACCCTTGCAGGACTGGCCGAGCTGTGCTCAGTGGCTGTGTTGTTGTTTTTTCTCCAATGCAAAAAAGTGGCAAAAAAGCAAGGGTACTAGATTCCATTCCTATCCACTTACGACATGCAGTGAAATGTCTGAGTGGCTTTTCATGCTGTTTCAGAATGTCACTCAAGTTTTCCCACTCACTGGTAACCGGTACTCCCAAGTGAAGAACTGGCACTAGCTGAGACACCGCCTGGAAATGTTTTCCAGCAGAAGCAAAAAGCCTTAAAAACCTAGGAAGAGCTTACTAGATCAGGCCAATGGTTTATCTAGTCCAGGACAGTCTTCTCATAGTGGCTGGCCAGCCTGTGAAGGAGCGCATGCAGGCAGCAGCACTCTCCTACTTGAAATTCCAAGCATTCAGAAACATACTGCGGCCAGCATGACTAAGCCGCTTCTGGTGATCCAGAGCAGCGCACGGAAACACCGTTTAACTTTCTGACATAGCAGTACCTATTTATCTACTTGCACTTTGACACGCTTTCAAACTGCTAGGTTGGCAGGAGCAGGGACTGAGCAATGGGAGCTCACCCCGTCACGGGGATTCAAACCGCCAACCTTCTGGTCGGCAAGTCCTAGGCTCTGTGGTTTAACCCGCAGCACCACCCGCGATAAAAATAGGGATGTCCAAAATAATAACAAAAATATATAAAATATAAAATAATAATACAGTGGTACCTCGGGTTAAGAACTTAATTCATTCTGGAGGTCCGTTCTTAACCTGAAACTGTTCTTAACCTGAGGTACCACTTTAGCTAATGGGGCCTCCCGCCACCGCCGCGCGATTTCCGTTCTCATCCTGAGGTAAAGTTCTTAACCGGAGGTACTATTTCTGGGTTAGCGGAGTCTGTAACCTGAAGCGTCTGTAACCCGAGGTACCACTGTATAATAATACATATTAATAAATAATAAATATAAAATTGTAATAAAACATTAAACATTTAAGAAACCTTTCCTATACAGGGATGCCTTCAGATGTCCTATTTAATAACAGTACAGTGGTACCTCGGTTTATGAACTTAATCTGTTCCGGAAGTCCATTCTTAAACTGAAACTGTTCTTAAACCGAGGCGTGCTTTCCCTAATGAGGCCTCCCGCTGCCAGTGCCCTTCCACCGTTCTTAGACTGAGGTAAAGTTCTCAAACTGGGACACTATTTCCAGTTTTGCGGAGTTTGTAAACCGAGTTTGTAAACAGGACTGTTCTTAAACCGAGGTACCACTGTAATAGTAACAACAACTTTTATTATTTATACCTCACCCACCTGACCGGGTTGCCCCAGCCACTCTGGGCAGCTTGCAACATATATAAAAACATAATAAAACATTAAACATTTTTTAAAAAACCTTCCTTAAACAGGACTGCCTTCAGATGTCTTCTAAAGGTTTTATAGGGACATATCTCCTTGGCTTGGACATCACATAACTCTATCCCCTCCAACATTTCTCCAATGAAAATAGGGATGTCTTATGGAAAAGTGGGACATTCCAGGATCAAATCAGAAACCGGGATGGCTTCTGTAAATCCAGGATGGTCCCTGGAAAATAGGGATGCTTGGAGGGTCAAGCACATAAACATCGGTTCTTGTAAGATCAGCAGCAGGACCTCCAACGTCACTTGCTCCTGGTTCCATAAACCCTGGGTGATCCTGCAAAGAGGACCATGGAGGTTGGGGGAGCAAGACACTTCTTGCCCAGGGCCCTACTTATCCTAGGATCAGCTCTGTACCTTATTTCCACCCTCAAAACTGCCAAATTCTTTCATCCCTCCTCCATGGTCCTTTTGCGTTCAACTCTTCCTCTTTCAACAGCTTTTCTCTCATCTCCTTCCTCTTCTACTCCTAGTTTATAGCTTTATTATTATATAATAAATAGCAAGGAACTTTTCATTCACTTTCACTTCATTTCCTTCGACACCTCCTCTGGTCCTTTCTCCTCAGAGGGGAAGGGTCTTCGCTCCCTCCATCCCCCTGAACTGTCTCCAGACTGCCTTTTTCCAGCATGCAAGAAGCTGCTGAAGGCCAAACCAAAGGGCTATGTTGCAGGACGGACAGTAAGCAAATTAAGGGGACACTGACTAGGCAGCCCAAGGTGCACTATTTGAAAAACACTGTGCTAAGTCAGGTGCATGTCTGTGAAAACGACTGTAAAGTACTTTGTGCATTTGTGATATCTGTAAGCTGCAAAGTTCTGTATATTTTTTAACAACTTGGTCTTGGGTGAATATAAATTCCAAACTTAGTTCCAGCAACTGATCTCAAGCAATCTTTAAGCAGCAGAATGCATTCGTGTGCATGTTTAACCAAAAACAAAACCAGAAAAGTAACTACTCAAACTTAGAAAAACTTATGCAGGTTTGCTGTGTCCTGCTTGTAAGTGAACATATAATTTTAATTATTTTAAGTAAAATTTTAATTCATTTATGTAATTTACATTAAACAAAGTCATCCTGTTACCAAAAAAAAAAAAAACACCCTTCCATGCATACTTAATCATAAATGTGGTACTTAATTGAGGCTGATTTCAATGGCTCATCTAAGTCATTAAGCTTGTCAGACACTCAATCAAGGCAGCATACAAACTATTTGAAAAGGATAAAATGGAATTTTATAAATACAATTTTTAAAAGGTAAAGGACCCCTGGATGTTTAAGTCCTGTCAAAGGCGACTATGGTGTTGCGGCGCTCATCTCACTTTCAGGCCGAGGGAGCCGGTGTTTGTCCACAGACAGTTTTCCAGGTCATGTGTCCAGCAGGACTAAACAGCTTCTGGTGCAACGGAACACTGTGACAGAAACCAAAGCGCACGGAAATGCCATTTACCTTCCTGCCACACCAGTACCTATTTATCTACTTGAACTGGTGTGCTTTCAAACTACTAGGTTGACAGGAGCTGGGACAGAGCAATGGGAGCTCACCCCGTCGCGGGTATTCGAACTACAGAGCTTCTGATCAGCAAGCCCAAGAGGCTCAGTGGTTTAGACCACAGCGCCACCTGCATTCTACAAAACCGACATCCTACAAAAAAACACACATAAGACAGCAGCATAAAATCAAGTTAATCACTACATCCTTTGCAAATCATTGCAAAGCCCAGCTACCCACCATTTGCCAAATGGCAGAAGTCAAGCAGGTTTTCCAGAAGTGAGGATGTCATGATAACTCCCTCTGAACCCTAAACATTTCCTCCTCTCACTGAGGGCCACCATACTTTGACTATTGCTTGGGCAGTGGGTGGAGATGAGACTTAGATCCTGGAAATGGATCTGGGGCAGAGGGACAGGAAGGGTTAACTTGCTTCCTCTATCAAAGTTCGTTCTCCCTGCATCACATCTGCTAGGGTAAAAAAAGGTAAAGGGACCCCTGACCATTAGGTCCAGTCGTGGCTGACTCTGGGGTTGCGGCGCCCATCTCGCTTTATTGGCCGAAGGAGCCGGCGTACAGCTTCCGGGTCATGTGGCCAGCATGACTAAGCCGCTTCTGGCAAACCAGAGCAGCGTACGGAAACGCCGTTTACCTTCCCACCGGAGTGGTACCTATTTATCTACTTGCACTTTGACGTGCTTTCGAACTGCTAGGTTGGCAGGAGCAGGGACCGAACAACGGGAGCTCACCCCGTTGCGGGGATTCGAACCGCCCACCTTCTGACTGGCAAGTCCTAGGCTCTGTGGTTTAACCCACAGCGCCACCCGCGTCCCTTATCTGCTGGGGTAGATCATGGCTATTCTACATCCTATGGGCTTCATCCTTAAAGGAGCCATTTCCAAACACCAGCAGTTCAGGTCTATGGGGAGAGCAGGTAGTGGGGGGTCGTAAGGGATAAATTAATGAAATAAGTCATTTGGAAAATGTCATTATGGTCAGTATATGCAGGAAACAAAATTGCTAAATACATAAAGGATTATGAGCGATTCACACAATTCTGTCAATATTCCCCACACTGTCAGTTGTGACTTCTGCAGTTACTGAATCAATCATTTTTACCTGCTGCCAGCTTGGGAGGCAGCTGCCTCTTGATAAACACATATTGAGGCACATATTAAAGATGACCATGAAAATTCTCCGATGCTGCACACAGAATAAAACATTGTTTTTCAACATCATGGTGCGGAGAGAAGAGAGATTTTTTTTTTAGTGACTTACTGCAGATGGTGTTTTCATTTATTCTCTCTGGTCAGAGATAAGGAAACTAGATTTATTTATTTACTTATTGTTCACCAGTGTTCTCAGCTAGAAAAATAAATAAATCAAAACGCCAAAACTATTACATGCGGAAACCATCACGAATTAGTTCCCGAATTCAATTTTATATAACCTGTGTGCAAAGAAAAGGGCTTTTTTGGAACAAGAATGTTAACTACTGTTATCACAGAGTGTTTTATACCCTGATTCAGATTATATGAAAGGTTTCCTTTAATTAATTTCTAATTAATGTGAAATTAATTAGATTCAAGAGTAATACCCCCAATAAAGGAGGCTACAGATAATGGTTAACAAAAGTGCCGTTCGTTTGTTCCTTTCATGTGTAGGCTAAATGCATGGAAGGCACAGATGTCAGGGACTGGTTCAACAGACCATGGTCGGTGCCATGGTCCCCCTTCATGTGCTTACTGAATGTACAGATATTGTTGGCACCTGTCTGCTTGAGAGGCAATGGAGTGCACCTCCGGGGGTGGAGTCAAACCGCTGTAGAATCACAGCAACAGCTGTGGCTGCAAACTTGTAATTGCTGCTTCTCTCATTGTTTTTGCTGCATTAGCAGCATCAAAATGACCTCCTCAGGGTGCAAGCCTGGGCAGTGTGTATGGAGGTCCTGGGCTACCCAGACAACAAGACTAAGTAGTCTTGTCCTTGCTTATGTAGTCCAAAGGAAAACAAGGCAATATGTTTGGCACCAGCTTGGCTGCAGGAGTTGCCGGAAGGAGTACAAGGAACCATCCAACCATCTTAGAGACTCCACTCTGGATCAGTGTAGGGTTTATTCCTTAGCCCTTCCTTCTCCTGAAGATGTCCCACAAGGCAGAAGGTATGGATTTTTCCACAGGGTTTACTCCAAAAGCCTTTCTCATGAATGAATATAACCGCAAGGCGGTGGAAGTTTAGTGTAAGGTTACCAGATTTTTTTTTCAATGAATCTGGGGACACTTTTCAACTTCCTACTAAATAGATTGATTTTGTCAGGGGACTGATTTGTAAATCCGGGGACTCTCCCTGGGAAATGGGGAGGTCTGGTAACCTCTCTTGCCCTGAACTAGCCACTATGATCCACACAACGGTCACCTCCAGACTGGATTATTGTAACTCATTCCATGTGAGGCTGCCCTTGAGACTGACCCAGAAACTCCAGTGGGTGCAGAATGCCGCAGCAAGACTCCTTACGAGGTCCACGCTGTGAGATCACATTCACCCGGTGCTATACCAGCTGCACTGGCTCCCGGTGGAGTACAGGAACAGGTTTAAGGTGCTGGTTTTAACCTTTAAAGCCCTATACAGCCTAGGACCCTCGTACCTACGGGACTGCTTCTCCCACGTAAGGTCCTTACGGTCTTCAAACAAAAACATCTTGGAGGTCCCGGGCCACAGGGAGGTTAGGCTGGCCTCAACCAGAGCCAGGGGTTTTTTGGCTGTGGCTCCGATCTGGTGGAACTCTCTGTCACAAGAGACTAGGGCCCTGCAGGATTTGACATCTTTCCGCAGGGCCTGCAAGACAGAGTTGTTTCACCAGGCCTTTGGCCAAGGCACAGCCTGACCCCTTCCTTTGGTAATCCTCAGAGAACTCTAGCCCAATGGTTGTCATTAATTTGATTTGAACTGATTTTATAATTGTCAGCACTGCCGCTAGGTCCCAGCTCACAGAGGACCAACGCCCAGTGGATATTATATACAAAAGTCTTTATTGAAGTTTAGTTTCCATTTCCAAGCTCTGGGCGCGCAGGCCCACGTCTTAACGCTAGACCGGCTAAGTCCCCTCTGACTCACTGCTCCACCCACACCAGTTTAAGATTCTAGCCCGGCTCCACCTCTTGCGCTGCTCTTTCCTGCGTTGGGTCCTTCTGCCCTCTGGGGTTCCCTCCTTCCTGGACTCCTCTGACGCGGAGCCTCCTGAGTCTTGCCCCTCCCTCCGGCGGGCTTTAGGACCTGGCTCCCTTCCCGGGCTCCCCGCTGTGCCGCGCTCCTGTACATTTGAACTTGGCGCACGCGCCCAGCCGGTGACTTTCCTTCTGACCGTTTCCCCGCTTCCTGATGTGGGTGTTGCCAAACCTGACTCCTCTCCTCCCTCTGGTGGTGAGGACACTGGTCCCGACTCCTGGGACTCCCCCTCCCCACTGCGCTCTGGTGGAGACGCTGGCCCTGATCTCCAGCTGCTGTTCAGGGACTCCCCGCTGGCCCCTCCCTCTTGAGGTTTCTCCCTTGGAATCTCCCTTGCTCTGGCCACCGGCGCTCCCTTCTGTGAGTCCTCCGATTCGCTAGAGAGGCTTGTGGAATAACTCTGGCCACTGTCACTGCCTGCGCCCCCCTCGTACTCCTCCTCCTCACTCTCCATTTGCTCCCCCTCCTGTGTCTCTCCTTCTGAACCCCTGACAATAATGAATTGATTTTAGAATGCTTTATTACTTTACTGTTGTCAGCCGCTTTGAGCCCGGCTTCGGCTGGGGAGGGCGGGATATAAATAAAATTTTATTATTATTATTAATTTAGGATCAGGCTTTTCCTTTTCCTAGGTGGGCTACCTTCCCAGGTTGACGAGCCCTATCTGCCCCTCACTTCCCCCAGCAGAATGTGCAGTAACTGTCTTTTTGGGATTAACATGTCTACCAGTGACTGCATGTAGGAATTAAGACCAATTTATACGTCACAGACTCTTGTATACATTTGTTCCGGACTCCGAAAGGAGTTTTAGTAAAAAAATAATAATAAATAAATAAATCCGAGAAGAACTGAACTCAGGAGTTTTAACACTGATTAAGCACACATTTCACATTATTATTTGGCTTTCCTTGCCATTTCTTTTTGGAAACAAAAACAGCATCTTGATGAATGCTAATTTTAATTTTAGATGAAACAGTGCACAAAATTTGCTTGGCTAATAACCAATGTCATGATCTCTTGGCACAGATTCGGCACAGAGGGCCACCCAGATCGCTTTGCCCACCTTCTTGAAGTGGATCCTCCAATAAAAAACAAAGTACTTTTGTGTGAACAGAGGACAACAACATATTTTCCCTTGAAATTACTTATTTTTAGCAGTCTAGGAACCAGAACATCTGGGCAGCGCATAAGAGTTAGCACGTGTGGTCTTGTTACTAGTTTCCCTCAGCTATAGTCATCAGAACAAAAGCCAGCAGAGCTCTGGCTGGCAAGAAGAAGGTTTCAAAAATTCTTCATTCTTACTTGACAGCCTGTGCAAGAGGGAAACAAAGAAGAAAATCACTATTCAGAAGGGATTCTGGTGGGACCAGAGTGTGAAGACCAATGCCACAGGCTCCTGTTGTGTGGACCACACCACATGCGCTCCCAGGTCCTGGCAAAGATTCATATGGCCAACGCAAGTGGAATGGCCCCAGTTTTTGTTATTAGAAACAGTGGCTCCTTCGAAGCACTAGAAAACTTTCCTGGAAAGGATTACAAAGAGAAAGGCAAGGGAACAAAAACAGAACTCTCAGTGAGCATCATCTGAGGCCCTAGAACTGCTATAGATCTGTCTGGTAGGGCCAGCCCAAGACATTTTGGCACCTGAGGCAAACCACAAAATGGTGCCCCTCCCTCAGGTGCCATGGAAGAAGAGGTGAGTGAAGATCTATATCAGGAACAAGGGTGGAACATCAAATTAACCTTTCCTAACAGTTGAAATGGGAATCAAAGGCTGTCATAGAGGGCAGGGGGAGGAGAAGGAGTCCACTCTGAATCATGACAGGTGGGTGCAGAGCCCAGGAGACTCCAGAGGGCTGCCCCCAACATTTCCTCCCTAGGGGTGGGATGAAACAGTGCATTCCCTAGAGGCCAGATCTGCTCCCTCTGTGGATCCTGCAATCCGAGGTGGTCGCCTCACTTTGCCTAATGGGTGGGCCAGTCCTGCAGTTGGGAACCATCAGCTTCACCTCGTCAACCTGCAGGCCTCTCTGTGCTCACAAACACTGGTTGTCCTTGGCTCTCATGGGTTATTGCTCCAATTGGTTGCCTTTTAGTCTCCTTCTTCTTGAACAGTAAATCCACCTCCACACACTCCAGTCAGCCCTGTTCTTTTCTTTCTGCCATGTGTGAATGTCACGGAGACTGAGGACAGAGCTGCCAGCACAGAACCAGACATATTAACTGTGGTTGTGACTTCTTTCATTGACAATAGAAAGTGGGAGTTGACCTTTTTTCTCCCTAAACAATTAAGCGGAATACTGCCTGTTCAATATGCATTGTATATCTCAATCTACTAAGGCCACATATCTGCATTTTTTTAAAAAAATGAAAGTAAGAATGTGGGTCAGCTAATGACCCAAATCATCATCTTCTTCTTTGGCAATCACTCGTAGCCGAGTAAGATTGTCTTCCATAAACACGGTTTTAACAATGAGTCTGTAAGTGACTGTAGAGGCCAATTCTGGATCCACACGCCCTTCCACAGTGGGGACATTGGTTTCCGGGTGGGAGTTGATCACGGTGTGGATTTGCCAAGTGTGCCTTCCTCTTAGCACGTTTCTCCCTTGCATCCTGAGTTTGAGTGTCTTCAAAGCCCATGACACCTTTGGTAAAGACTGTTCTCCAACTGGAGTGCTTGCAGGCCAGTGTTTCCCAACCAAATAGACACCAGGTGGCATGCCCAAATATTGGACATATGACAATCTTACACAAGTGGCCTAGCATGTCACAGGACAGAGCTGCATGCACAGTATTCAACAAAATATTTGAGTAACTGGCATTTCTGATGCTAAGAGAGTAGCACTGATAATGCCAAGGTTGCAAGTTCTACTCTTACAAGGGACAACAGCATATTCCAGCATTGCAGGAAGTTGGACTAGATGATCCTCAAGGTCCTTTACAACTCTACAGTTCTATGATTCTTCTATGATTTGCTAGCAGAATATTATTTTAATGCTGGGACCATTCACTTTTTAATTCACCCGCCAAAAAGCTCAGGGTAGCACACCTGGTTTCCTGGTCAGCCTGAAATGCAGCTTATTCTAAGAGAGAGTGGTTGGTCCAAGATCACCCAGGGAGTTTCATGGCTCACTATAGATTTGAACCCAGTAAAAGTCCAACGGTATTCAACGTGGTATCCTCTAGAAGTTGTCGGACTACAACTCCCATCAGCCCCAGCCACCATGGCCAATGCTCAGTGATGAAGGGAGTTATAATCTAACACCTGGAGAACAGTTCCTTGGCTACGTCTTCCCTAGCTGTTAAATCACACCGACTCTCTAAAAATTGATTGATTAGCAACTTGACCACATTTCTCCAACTCTGGCTGGATTTTGCCCACTGCTTACTGCTTGACTGTAGGGAGTCTTAAGAACTGGTAGCACAAGGAGCAGGAAGCATGAAATCATGGACTTAGAGAAAATGGTAGGGGAATAAGAGTACAAGAAAAGGCAGCTAGACAACACCAAGCTCACATTTGTCTAGGCAAGGTGCAAGCCAGAAGCTTGCAATGGCATATTAGATCAAGAGAAACCAATGGGCTTCCTACATGGGGAGCCACCCTGGAGTCTGAAAGCCCATTGCTGTCCCACGAACGATTCAGACGAGTCTCACCACAAGGGGCAAAAAAGCACAGACCCCAAAGTTCCTGGTTGTAGCCCCAGCTGAAATATTTGCTGACAACTATTCCACTGCGCTGCAGCCTAAAGAAATATGATAAAAGGAATATGAATTTGAGTTTCCTGAAAGAATGTATATAAGTAATATCCTTGTTTG
Organism: Podarcis gaigeae; assembly: GCF_964106915.1. Taxonomy (NCBI): domain Eukaryota; kingdom Metazoa; phylum Chordata; class Lepidosauria; order Squamata; family Lacertidae; genus Podarcis; species Podarcis gaigeae. The sequence goes on from NC_139685.1 coordinate 11,088,738, forward strand.
GCTCACCATAACCTAAAAATAAAGGATACAAATTCTACCAACAGTGATGAGGTGAAGGTTGAGGACACATGTTCGTAGCAGAAGCACTCCATTATACTAAATTCTGCAAAACCGTCAAAACTGCCAGAATGATTTAAAAACCGCTTACCAGAAATGGCTATTTATTCTATGCAGATATAAGTGTCAATATAATGTATTTTATTCTGACAGTAAAAATGCATCTTTGAATTTGATTTGAACCCTTCAATTTCTGTGAGTTTCCAAGGAGCAAGATTTTCTAACACAGCAAAGTGTAAACTCGTTACAACTTGACACATGGCAGTGTCCTTAATGCATGAATATGTAATTATAATTATTAATAGCATACACACACCCACAGCCCTCAAACTGCACACACACATAGAACACACCTCAAACTGATATTTTTAACACGGAATCAAAACATAAATAAATGTCACCTGGAGCATACAAGGTGGGCTGTTTACCATTGTCACCTGACAAGGGTGTAAAAATACCTTATCACATGCACATCAGAATAGGAAAAGTATTTTCCAAAGAGAGACAGCTGGCCTCACTTCTGCAAAGGAATTCTTTTTAAATAACAAAATGTTCCAACTTGGTCTCATGCTGTTATTTCACCCACCTTAAAGAAGAGATTAATCAACACACACAAGTGTGTGCACACACAGAAACAGACACCCCTACCCCTTTCAAGATTTCAGTTTCAAGGGCTTGGCTGTCAAGAGAGAGATTGCAGAAATTTCACAGATTTTAAACACCCTGAAAAGCAGTCTTTCCAAAGCTCTTGCTGATAGAATTTTAATGTCATGCTAACATCCAGCAGTTGATTTATATTTCAAGAGCGGCTCTATGCTTGCCAACTGAGATAACGTGAACATCGTTCATACATTGAAATCTGCCTTCATATGCCAAACCCCACAGGATAGCACAATGCTCCACATTTCTTAATGCACTCTGCTCCAAACAAATATGCAAACACATATGTATGTTTAACAGCACCGTTCCGATTTGGATGCAATTGCAGACTTCAGTGCAATTTAACCAAATGTACTGCTCCTGCATAGTTTACATTAAACAACCAAAAATGCATTCGTTAAAATCCCTGCCCTCCTCCCCGTTCATTTTACTAAATAAAGACCGCCACAAAACAGAGCAAAAAGCATAGTGGAATAAGACAGTTACAGTGTTACCACTCTGAACATTTTCATGATAAAGAAAATAATGGTTGTTACCTGTATGGAGAGTCCCTGTAATTAGCCTGAGAAGATACTGGGCGAATTTCAGTATTTCACGTTTACACCGTTTTCGACATCCACTCATTTTATGCAGGGAGGTAGTCCTCTGAGGAGAGCCAGAACACTTTTGCTAATGAAAGTGAATAGTTTTTGACAGAGAACTTCTGTCCCAGCTCGCCTGCTCACAAGCTGCCTTGCTAAAGCCAGACAAACTCCTTTGGATTTGTTTGAAAAGGGAGAATCCTTCAAAGGACTAGAGGAGGAAAAGAAAAAGCATGCAAGGAAAAGACTGAACTGACAGGGGGATGCTGAACAGGGTGGTCACACGCGGGTCCTCCTGTAACCTCGTACGCAAGCTGTCTGGCGTGATGATCACTTGTAGTAGATATAGGAGAGCAAAGGTACACTTTCCTCCCCTGTCTCCCTAGCAGATACTGCTGCAACCTCACCGACCATTCAGTCAGAGGCGGGGCCTGCAGCCTCAACTCTACACATAGAAATTTGTCCTCATCAATGAATCAGCATGTAAGCAGGTAGGCAAGAGAGATAGCAGGGCACCCACTTTGAATTGTGGTTTTGCAAGGAGCGGCAAGGAGCAATCTTGCCGGTGGGGTGTGTGTGTGTAGCTTTGCAATGATTGCTATGCACAAGAAAAAAAAACATTAAAGTGTGCAGTTCATGGTTGGGTTATCTACCCAGCCACAGTAAGACAATATACAACCTTCCACACCAAAAGCTCACCTGTCGGAAATAAAAAACGATCAAGGCAAAGGCAATCGTTTTGTTGTGACAGCAGCGGGGCAGATATAAACAGTCAGGCTTAACTCAGCAGCTTATTGCAAATACTGTGAAAAATCTAAACTCCACAGCCTGCCCCAAAGGAGTCTAAAGTTTTAGAAAATTTCCTTCAGTGTACTGGGCCACAGCAACCTGGGTCATCAAATAATTAAACGTACACATTCCAGGAAAGTACTTCTAATGCTTAATACTTTCGTTGAAAAGAGGATTGCAAGTCTTAACAACAACATCGTTTTAAAGCATTGTTCTATTAATGTAGATAGTGCTTTAGAGAAAAATAAATTCCTCCCCAAAGACCCTATTAAGCATTTACATGCCTAACTTATTGTGCTGGTCCTGGGGGGAAGGTACTGTTACCGTAGTCAGAGTTCACAAGATGTGAGGCGAGGTCCAAAACAGGGAGCCGGGCGGGGACAGGAACTCACGAAGATCAGAAGCAGGAAGCCGGGCGGGGAACAGGAACGCTGGAAGGTGCAAAGCTGGGAGCCGGGCGGGAACAGGAACGCTGGAGGTTCAGGTCTAGGTCCGGGTAAGAGCAGGTACTCAACAACGACGTTGCTCCCGCAACCTGGGACCGGGCTGACTGGCCTTTATCTTCTCTGAGGCCAGGGGTGGTCCCGGCCCCCAGGAGACCTGCCTCTCCTGGCCTTAAGGCGAGCACTCCTCCTGGGAGAAACCAGTTCCCTTCGCCTCTCTGCCCTGAGCCTCTGCAGTTCAGGAGAGGCCGAAGGGTTACTGGGCCCCGGGGGAGGCTCACCTGTAGGCACTGAGTCCTCAAGCACCTCTGGGGCCAGAATGGTTTCACCTGGTGCCTGCTCCTGAGGATCTGACACAGGTGCAGGCTCCTCAGAATCTAGGCCTTGCCCCAGTTCAGCTGGCCCTGGAGGCGGGGACTCCTTTGTAGGCTGGGATTCCTCTGGTTCAGCCTCTGAATCGGAATCCCAGGCCTTCACACTTATTATCTAAATTTGAGGGTGGAGAAGAGGAAATAGCGGGAAGGGAGGAGACAAACAGGCAAGTTTTGACAGGGGATAAATACATGCAATTACAATCAGACCTACTTAGGCTGCACATCAGTCAGGAATAAGGACTAAAGGCTTGTCAAAGGCTGTCCCAGAAGAGAGACATTCAGTTGAGCTGAGCCTAGAAAACCAAAGACATGCATCACATGTACGTCCTAGGAGGGATTTAGGGGAACAGATAGTAGCAGAGTCATCTATGGAAGGAGAACTTCAAAAAGTTCAGGTAACATTGAAAGGGGAACATTCTCACTTTCTGAGGGAAGAGATGAACTGAAACTCTGGTATCCTTCAGAATTCGCAGTAATCTGAATTTTGTGGTGATGTTCTCCAACCAATCACAATTTACAAAACTGCATATATTGGGGAAGAATGTGCATTGAAATGAATATATTAGTGAAAAGCACATGCATAAATGTATTCTGTTGAAGGAAGACGCTTGCAAAAATGTGTGCATTTGTCAGAATGGCATACAGGAATGTGATTAGGAGGAGAAATTTGCACTAAAACAATGCTGAATTTTCATGGCGTTTGTGGGTACTTCCGTCCTTCCTTCCTTTCCTTTCCTTTTATTTAAACAAACAATGTTTTTACAGCACAATTCACTTGAAATCAGATGGCCAGTATGCAATAAGCATTAAATGGGCAGAGAATGACTTCCCAGCTTCATGGCCCCCTGAATAAACACAATAAAACCTTTAAAAACAGACGTAACCAAATTGAGTTTATAACTAGCATTCTGTACATGATCTCCCTTTATAATGTCTGATTTTGAAATCTGTAAGATGATATTTTAGTTTCCTGTTAATAATGTTGCTTTGAATGTATACTTTGTAATTGGTTTTCTTCTGCAAGGTTGTATTTTGGAAAGTTTTATTTGATGTATTTTGATTATTTGATTATTTTAATGTAGGTTGTAAACCGCTTTGAATCCTCCCCCCAAATATATATATATATATATATATATATATATATATATATATATATCAGTATAGAAATGAGAATAAGAATAAGAAGTGTAATAGGTAAAGGGACCCCTGACCATTAGGTCCAGTCACGGATCACTCTGGGGTTCTGGTGCTCATCTCGCTTTACTGGCTGAGGGAGCTGGCATTTGTCTGCAGACAGTTTTTCCAGGTGATGTGGCCAGCATGACTAAGCTGCTTCTGGCGAAACCAGAGCAGCACACGGAAACGCCATTTACCTTCCCGCCAGAGCGGTACCTATTTATCTACTTGCACTTTGATGTGCTTTTGAACTGCAAGGTTGGCAGGAGCAGGGACCAAGCAATGGGAGCTCACCCTGTCGCGGGAATTCGAACCACTGACCTTTCAGTCAGCAAGCCCAAGGCTCAGTGGTTTAACCCACAGCACCACCAGCACAATACTCTTCTTTAAATGCTTTACTGTCACATTAAACTTGCATGCCATCTACTCCTTAGATGTTTCAACCAATGAAATCATAAGATTTTTTTTTAGAATGGCATACCAATAGGTTGGCATTTGTCTGTCTCAGGAAACAATGGATGAGTGCATCTTCAGGGGTGAGGCCAAAGTACTGGAAGAATGGCATACCATTTGTCTTTAAATTTCTTATTTGAAAATATACCAGGGTCTTCCAGGACCTTTCACCCTTTGGGAATTACTCTGTTCTTGCAAAGGCCCCTCAGGACCCAGCAGGGATATGGCGTCTCATTGTTTTCATGGCTCAGGCATCTTTACTTCTTCCAACCACCCTTCTTGCCTGGTACTTCCTTCCTTTTATTAAAAAAAAGAAAGAACCTAAAGGAAAAACCTAAGATGCCTCCTAAGAATATCTTCCTGTCTTGCTGCTGCAGTCTGATTCACAGAGAACCATCATGTGTGCTAAAAATTGCAAAGATTCCTTCAAAGGGGAGGGGGGAGTAATTGATAAATGGCAGTTCAGTTGATGGACAAGGGCTAAATTAGCTCTTTTAATATCCTCATTCATTATTCAGAAGAAGGGATATAGGATGCCCAGGAATGCTCGATTGGATAATGTTATAAATACCCTGGAGAACTAGATTTGATATAACAAGTTTCAGCAATTGTTGAATCAGAGACAGCAGATAAAAGTAACTGAACTTTGTTAAATGAAAGGCAATAAATAAAGGGAATAAACAGCGACAAGCCTTCAATAAGGGAGCAGAATATGAAGGCAAGATGAGTCGGTGAAAGTTAGATATAGATTTGCAATGAATTATGACACAAGGCAGAAAAATCAATTTAAGTGCAGACAGAGATATACAAAGAAATGAAGCATGCAGTTAACCTCATGTGAGGCTGGAAGGGGGAGGTGCAGGTGGAAATAATCGTGACTTGCACATAATCATCCACTAGCCTCATTTTATTTTATTTTATTTTATTTTATTTAGATAATGTACAAAGGGCTCACAAAAGCAATTTATCCAAGCAGTGTAATCTGCCGGTGTAAGCTAAACAAGCTATAGCTTAGGGCCCCACTCTCTTGGGAGCCCCCAAAAAATTAAAGGGGGGAAAACACACTAGGATGTACATTTCCAAAATATAAGATAAAAAACAAATAAAATAAAACCTACATACAACAACAGTGTATTGTGTTGTATAGGCTCCTATGATGTAAGTAATGGGCTCCGCCTGCTAGTCTGCTCCCTAAAATATCACAGGTTTGCTCATTTCTATATATAGGGTGCCTACATTCTGCATGGACTGGTTGCACGGCAACATGTGCAAATGGCTATTAGGTCCATAAATTACCATATAGCATATATTCAACACACAAAAAAGGCGACAATTTGTTGTTGACAGCTGGACATATAAAGGGCCCCAATACCTTCGGTAGCTTAGAGCCTCATCAAACCTAAATCTGGCCCTGAGTACAGTGGCGTAGCGTGGAGGGCCGCACCGGGCGCAACATCTGGGGGCTAGGGTTAGGGAGCGCAAATCCACGGGTTAGGGGGCACAAATCCACGGGTTAGGGGTGCAAATTACTTGCCTTGCCCCGGGTGCTGACAACCCACGCTACGCCACTACCTGAGTGTCATGTTCAGTTTTATGTGTATGAAAAATGACTGGTTGTATATGTAATGAATAATTTTTTTAGATAACATGGGTATGATCCAGCCAGTTAAGTACTTTCTACTAATTTCTTTCTTTTGTTTATAAATTGCTTCCTATTAAGCACCTGTGGGTTTCACCTAGAAAGAGGATTGCTGTAATCATGGAAATGTTGGATTCAGGTAGGTAGCCGTGTTGGTCTGACGCAGTCGAAATAAATAAAAAAATTGTCCAGCAGCACCTTTGAGACCAACTAAGTTTGTTTTGGGTATAAGCTTTCATGTGCATGCACACTTCTTGTAGATTTTCAGCAGGCATAGTTGTGCTGATTCACACAAACAGTGCTTCCACAAGGACTCTGCCTCCTTCTAGCCAAAGCCCCTAGCATCTGTAGAGTGTGTATTAATACGTAGTAAAAGAATGTGGAGTGGAACAGTACCCCTCCTTTACTAACTACCCTTGAAAGTAAGTCTACTATGCCCTGTTCTGTTTATCTGTATGTCAGACTATCACAGCCTGTTGTGTTAGAATATGTAGTTTGCAGCTACGGCACTATTTAAGATACAGTGGTACCTCTGGATGCAAATGTGATCCATTCTGGAGCCCTGTTCGCATCCTGAAGCGAACGTAAGACGTGACTGCACGTGCGCGGGTTGCGTTTTGCTGCTTCCGCGCATGCGCGTGACATCATTTTGAGCATCTGCGCATGTGCGAGCAGCGAAACCCGGAAGTAACTCACTCCGTTACTTCCAGGTCGCCGTGGAGCACAACCCGAAAATATTTAAGCTGAAGCGTATTCATCCCGAGGTATGACTGTACTACTTCATCATTGTCTTTTGGGCAGCTTGGCTGCCTAGCATAAGCACACAATTCCATTTCAGCACAAAGCAGCTGGCAGCAACAGTTGTAGTTTTAAGCAATGTACAAATTCAAATTCAAGCCCCGAGGCCTGCACACAGAACACTCTACAGAAATGATGTGAAATGTTGTGCTGGAAGCATATTATTATACTAAAGGGAAATGGTTTTTTAAGGAATAATCCTGAACACCAAATTCTCTGTCGCTTGCTCATATAGTACCATTAGCTGAAAAAGTGAAATTCTCTTTTTTTCTATTCCCATGTCCTTGAGTTCAGTCCATGGATTCATTTTCACCCTGCAGCCCAAGGAAGATTATACTGCAGACATCTGCTGTAAAGACCTCCATGCCATCCTAACTGGGCTGATTAAATATTCACAAGAACATAGGGAAGATATGACATCAACACAAGTAACTCCAGGGTCTGACCTTCCATAGCAGAAAGCTCGAGAATTATGTTGCGGGAATAAACCAGAGCAGCCTGTAACAGCTGCATGGCAAAAAAGGGCCATAATGCAGTTTTCATGTTGTACACTTCAGTACTGGGCATGCATTGTTAAATTCTCACTGCAGAAGCCAAAGTGCCCAGAGTCTCTTAACGCATCATGTGTACCAGAGCTCTCAGAGCCAGCTAACAATAAAAGCTGACAGCACAGACAATTATACCAATATTCACTGTGCGCAAAGCTGAGAGGCTGCAACAGCTGGACCAATGCCTGGTGAGACTTAGACTGAAGTATTAAAATATAAAAATGTAGACTTTATGTTCACCATTTACATGTCCCCTCACACATTTATCCTAGTAATCCTTTACAAAGACCCTGAGGGTAGGCCAGTAGTATTACCACACACACACCCCATTTGGCAGATAAAGACTTGCCACTGTTAGACCCACTGAAATCCATGGATGTAACTGAAATCTATGGGTTCCATCTGGTCTGTTCTAATTGTTGCTTAGTTGATTTGCACCCTTAAAGAACAGCAACTTGTTGAAAGCCAACAGCTGCCAGACTAACCTTCTCTCCACTGCAGTACACACCAGGTTGTCTTAAAAGGAAGGAAGGAAGTCATTGAGTTGTTTTGCTGACAATAGTTTTAGGATTGCAAATAGCCAACTATCCTAAAATGACCGAAACACTAAAGGCATGTACACATCGTATGCATTCAAGTGTAGGATGCAGGGGGTCCAGCACACAGGACGTCATCCTCATGTCATTATTCCTGTCCCACACTATTTGTCAGTTATAATAATAATAATTTGTTATTTATCCCCCGCCCATCTGGCTGGGTTTCCCCAGCCACTCTGGGTGGCTCCCAACAGAATATTAAAAGCACAATAAAACATCAAACACCAAAAACTTCCCTAGACAGGACTGCTTTCAGATGTCTTCTAAAAGTCAGGTAGTTGCTTATTTCCTTGATGTCTGATGGGAGGGCGTTCCACAGGGCGGGCGCCACTACCAAGAAGGCCCTCTGCCTGGTTCCCTGTAACCTCACTTCTCACAGTGAGGCAACCATCAGAAGGTCCTCGGAGCTGGACCTCAGTGCCCAGGCTGAACGATGGGGGTGAAGACGCTTGTTCCTCATTCTGTAGGAAGGGTTATAATGCATCTTGTGTCAAGAATGGGCTGTGCCACTCCCCCTCACCATGTTTAACTTTGCGCCAGGGGTCTCTTCCTGGCTCCTGCACAGATTGGCAGAGCACACATAAGCCCGCCACATCCCATTATTCACTGCCCCCATTCTGACCATGCTGGAGATCACACATCAGTTGGTCACTCGCAAAATGGTTGCCACCTCTAGGCAGAATAAGAAGCATTACAGAAACTTATCTGCCTCTGCACACTGATATATCCTCTATATATCAAGACACCAGTTTCTAGCCCCTCACTTTCAGAAGACTGGGGGGGGGGGGGTATGTGGAAACACTAATTGAGAAGGCGGCAACAGAGAACACAACTGGGCACTAGTATGAAAGCAAGCCCACCTTTGTGTACAGACAACACAGCAGCTGCTGCTTTAGACGACATTATCGTGTGAAGGCTACATACAAAACCACTGTGAAAAAATGACCACTGTGCATTTCAAAGGTTACGTGTGTATGCAGCCTAAATATGTAACATGATTCAAGACCTGTAAATAGCTGACTATACTGAAATGATTGCAACATTAATTGTGTAACATGATTCTTCTTCATTCGGCATCTGTGTATAGAGGAAATATTTACTCTATGCAATGTGAGGATAGATCAGTGCCATCATGGATTAGAATATTAGAAAGATGATAGGATCTGCGGTGTGGACAGTGAGCAGTGTGTTTTGGTTGCAGCTGGAAATCCTGAATTGTCCCAGGGCAGGTAACAACATAATTATACAAAGAAATAAAACCATCTATGAAATAGCTATAAAATGAAAGTGGTTTTTTCCATCTGTTAAATTGGAAAGTGCAATGTATGTTGATGACGCTACTGAAATATATACAAACATAATATTATGAGTTTGGAATGGAATTCAGATTGTAACACACCTTACAAGGCGAAAATGCTGCAGAAATTATAAACATCAGTGACTGCATTTAAAAAAACAAAACATGATCAGAACACCCCCCCCCCCAAAAAAAGATTAAGTTTTGGCTCTCTCTGTCAGCCACTTTTTAGGCGTCTGTTGCAACTAGAGGTAGAAACAGCCTGTTTATTTCCAGTGTTCTTGAAGTTAATCCTATGTCCATTACAGTGAAGCAAAAAGAGATTTCCCCCACCTCCTTCATCATTTGCCTAGTCTAGGCAGCCTAGGCATTGGGTTTATCAATATTGAGTGTCTTTAAATTATGGATGAGAGACCTTGTATATCAGAGATATACTGTTAGTGCTGTATTATTAAAGAGGAAAAGGAGGGATTCCTGAGAAGATAAGAGAGAAAACCAATACAGGATTTGTACTTCTTAACCTCAATAAAACTTTGTGAACAGGAAGTGAAGCAACTGGTTTGCATTTCCATCAGTAATCAATGAAAGAATAGTTCACTTTTGTGCAAGCATATGTGACCCAGCCCTTGGATCCTCAAGAACACACATTAGCTATTGCATTATTTGTTGTACAACCATAGTGTCCTGGGCCCCCAGCCAAGGAAGACACATGCTTGATAGTTAAGTCTTTTTTTTTACAAAGAAACACTCAGAGCTGTTCTCACAGTGCTCCAGATACACACAGAGAGAGGCAGCTATCCTCTAGGCAGCTGTCCCCAGATTTCTGCCATATTGAACAGCTACAGCAACAGGTGGACCATGCCCCTCAGCCTATGTATCCTCATCTGACAAGGGGTACACACGCAATGTGAGGTTCCTCCTATACAGAAGTCATTGCTTCTCTTCCCTCTTCCAGCTCCTCCTGCCCCATCTCTGCTACATCCTGCATACTTCCTCCCATCTCAGACTGCCTTGCCCCTTCCTCCTTCTTCACTGGCTCCTGACTTGCAGGTGGCTCCAAACCCCATAGATCACTGGCCGCCTCTCCTGGGTCACTCTCCAGGCCCCTTGCCTCCAACACACACTCTTCAGAGCCCTGCCATTCCCTGACATATAGTGTTATGAGTTTGTGGGTGCCAGACCAGTATAAATTCCTGGATTCAGTAAGTGTAACGTTCCACATATTTACAATTACGTATCTAAAACCCATTTTGCATCCAGTATAGATACCGACTGCTACACAGATCTTCACATTGGGGGAGCATGATCTCATCTAAAGCAGGCAACTGTACAATTATCCAGACACGTGAACTGCTCACCCATAGTGCCTCCATCGTGATGGGATTCAGAGTCAGCTTGTTGGGCCTCGTCTAGCCAACCACCGAGTGTGGGTTTGTGTATCTCTCATGATTCAGATGCTACAGAGAAACAGAACTGGGCATCATCAACATACTAATGACACCTCACTCCAAATCTCCTAATGACCACTATCAACAGCTTCATACAGGTGTTAAATAGCATTGGGGACAAGACCCTGGAAGACCCCACAGTGCAACTGGTAGAAGACTGGGGGCTAACCATCCAATGCTATTCTCTGAAACCAATCCTGGAAATAGGACCAACACCACTGTAAAACAGTGCCCATCTCAGAGCCTGATCAGGTTATTATAGTCAATGATATCAAAGCTGCTAAGAGTCTGAGTAAGGGCACATTTATACCATATATTTAAAGAGCATGACTCCTCCCAGCCCTAAATCTCAGGAGCTGTAGTTTGTTGGGGATTTTATGTATGTGAGGAGGAAACTACAGTTCCCATTATTCTTTGGGGGATCCCATGTGTTTCAAATGTGTGTTTTGGATGTAGTGGATTTGCCCAGGTCACACTGCCCTGACCTCCTCCTGATCAAGGTCATCCATCAAGGTGACCAAGGCTGATTCAGTCCCATAGACAGGCCTGAATAATCTGTTGCATCCAAGAGTAGTTGTGCAAATACCATCTCAATCACCCTAAAAGGGAGTATTTGCAACCAGGTCGTAGTTGTCGTCAACAATTGTGTCCATGCTGGCTTTTTCAGAAATGGTCAAATCACCTTCTGTTTCAAGAGAAAACTGTGAATCAAGAGAACTTCAACCAAAGGAGATACACGATTCACTAAGAATAGCTTACATCACTTTGTTAGAATAGATTTCCTCTGATGTTCTAACACACAAAGCAAGGGCATGAACATTGTAGGATTGCCATATTTCAAAAACTAAAAACCAGGACCCCCTGAAAGTTGTTGAGACCCCAAAATTGTTGAGCTGCCCTAGAACATCACTAGCCACTAGAAGGAAAAATTTAAGGACAAAACAGACCTGCATATATTTCTGATGATACTGGCATATGGTAGATAACTGCATTTTATTACATTTTAATGATCACAGATGTGTTCGTACCTGACCACTGAGGCCAGACCTAGGAAATATGGCTATTACTTAACGAGCAGTTTATGTACAGCAGAAGGAAATTCACCATCTACAGAACGACTCCAGCTGCTTTTCCAGCTCACTAGTCTAGAACTGATACATTACTTTTGTGATTGGTAGCTATGTTGCACTTTTTCATTTCTTTCCCTTTCTCGCTATTCAGATCTGTTTTAAAGTTGTGTGATTTGGCAGCTAGGAAGTTGGAATAATTTCAAATGTCATTTCAAATTTAACCTGAACCATAATCTCACCAACTAGACTTAGGCTATTCTCTCACCTATAGCCTATCATCTGCAATAACTCCATATTATATTACTGACCTATCTTATTGTTGTAAGATTATTGCTCTAATGGAAATCGAGTTCTAAGCATTCAGTAAGAAAGTCCCAAAGTAAGTTAAAATTGAAGTGAAAAAGAGTATTATTACATTTATTCATGTTTGCAGTTTCTGCACGTTTTCAGAACTGCCTCCCACTTAGCTGAGGGCAGGATGGGATATGGAGGCAAAGGAGAATAGCAGAGTTTCACCAAATGTTCAAGCTCCTTCACCAGAGAACTCCACTAGAGTCAGATTTTGTACCAGCAGAGAATTACACTCTTAATATCTTTAAAGCATTCATAAATTAAGACGCTTTTGATTTCTTCCACTCTAGTTCAATTATTTCTTCATTGCAATCAGCAATCTTTTGAAGTATTTGCAAGTATAATAGGAATTTTTTTAATACCCCTCAAAAATACACCAAAATAACCTGCACCACATGACACTTAAAGGAAGTACTGACTAGGAACATGTCTGAAATAATTATTCTGTTCTTGAGATTGAGGCGGCACTCTTGTTCCCCAGTCACAGTTGCATGTTGTTCACCGATACTATGGCGGAATCTGTGGCGATCACACAGGGTTCCCGGACATTTGACGGTCTATTGATCCCTGTGCCACCACTGTGATCGCTTCCCCGCTGCCACCAACCCGTTTTGGGTACACACTGAGTCCAGACAGTTGTTAAATTAAACCAAATAAACAAGTTTATTTTATAAGCATTAACAAGTTTATGGTTTCAGATAATTTTTCTTGTCAGTTTCTTCACCTTAGTTTCTTTACTGACTTATACCTTCCTAATACCTTCTAACTGATTATCCCAACTGTTTAACTGACTCCTCTTAACAGATTCTCTCACTCTCTCACATCAAACTAGCCCAACCCACAGACTTATCCTCCCTCTCCCTTCTCTAACTCCAGACTGACTTCTTAACAACTCTCACTCTCACTCCTCCCCTTGGGTTCCTATTGGTTAATCATTTTGTTGTTGCTGTTGTTTAGTCATTTAGTCATGTCCGACTCTTCGTGACCCCCTGGACCAGAACACGCCAGGCCCTCCTGTCTTCCACTGCCTCCCGCAGTTTGGTCAAACTCATGCTGGTAGCTTCGAGAACACTGTCCAACCATCTCGTCCTCTGTTGTCCCCTTCTTCTTGTGCCTTCAATCTTTCCCAACATCAGGGTCTTTCCCAGGGAGTCTTCTCTTCTCATGAGGGGGCCAAAGTATTGGAGCCTCAGCTTCAGGATCTGTCCTTCCAGTGAGCATTCAGGGCTGATTTCCTTCAGAATGGATAGGTTTGATCTTCTCACAGTCCATGGGACTCTCAAGAGTCTCCTCCAGCACCATAATTCAAAAGCATCCATTCTTCGGCGATCAGCCTTCTTTATGGTCCAGCTCTCACTTCCATACATCACTACTGGGAAAACCATGGCTTTAACTATACAGACCTTTGTTGGCAAGGTGACGTGAATCATTTTACACTTAGTTAACCCTTTCCTTATGACCCAGTATGATGTCACACACATAGGAGGGCAAACGCCACAGTCACAATCTAGCACTTTGTATCATCAACCTCTATTATAGTTCTGGTGCATGCATGCCAAAGAGAGTTAAATAAATATGGATTGTGTGTAATAAGTGCCAGACAAACACCAGGAGTGGTGTGTGTTTGTTTGTGTGTGTGTAAGTATGACAGGCTCCAAGCCAGAGGCCTGCTGGAGGATTTTCTTGCTATGTGTGTATCATCATCATCATCATCATTCAAAGGTTAAGTGGATGCAATTGCTAGCTACTGTCCTGTTTGTTTGTATCATTCAGTAATGCAAAGGTCTGCAGTCCATCACTCTCAGTGTTAGTGTTATCAGGGCACAGATCCTCCTACACTTTTGAAAAAAGTGGTCTAGAGCAGCCGAATTAAGAAGAAAGGTTTGTGGGGGTAGCAAGTTACCGTATTTTTTGCTCTATAAGACTTGCTTTTTCCCTCCTAAAAAGTAAGGGGAAATGTGTGTGCGTCTTATGGAGTGAATGCAGGCTACGCAGCTATCCCAGAAGCCAGAACAGCAAGAGGGATTGCTGCTTTCACTGCGCAGTGATCCCTCTTGCTGTTCTGGTTTCTGAGATTCAGATTTATTTATTTTCTTGTTTTCCTCCTCCAAAAACTAGGTGCGTCTCATGGTCTGGTGCGTCTTATAGAGCGAAAAATACGGTACTTCAGGGGAGCAAATTCTTATCTGGCCAAATGTCTAGTCTAGACAATCGTTTTGACTGCACATTTTTAGGCTACAAATACTCATTAAGCACAGTGGGATCTGCTTCTGAATAAGCATGCAAAGGATTAGGCTGTGAGTTTGTTTCCTCTGTGCCCTACACTGTGTGTGTCAAAGCAGACATTAAAGATAATGACTGGGGAAAATAGCTGCAATCTGCAGTGTCAAAAGATCAGTTTTTTTTAAAGAGCAAAAATAGATAATATCACAGGCAAGATTTTTAAAAGGGCTATTTCAAAGCATTACAGCCGACTTAAGAAAATTACCCTTGTTTCAGAACAGTCCCGTTTATGGTTTCCTTTTTAGGGCAAAGCTAATGGCTCTTGAATCAGATTGTTTCCTTTTCTCTTTAAGCTGAACTGTGACCCCCCGTAAAAGATGGCAACTCATCCACAAAATGTGGCATCTCATGACTGCACTCCATACTAAAACAAGTATAGGCACAGGCAACAAACCCAGAAAAATGTTGCCTTGCAGAAGACAAATCCACCAGACCTTGATGTCACTTGGCTACTTTGACCTTGGTGGTGGCAACAAGCTCTATTCCCCCTCCAGTCTGAGAGAGTCTGCCACTGAGTCAACTAATGAAGAAATACCATGTGACTGAGGGGCTCTTAATACATTGTGATGGTGCCCAATGGTGGAAGGCCTGGTGATGTGAGGAACATTTGCCAAAAGATGTTGTCCCACAGCAATGCACCTTAAAGGTAAAGGTAAAGGGACCCCTGACAGTTAGGTCCAGTTGCAGAGGACTCTGGGGTTGTGGCGCTCATCTTGCTTTATTGGCTGAGGGAGCTGGCGTACAGCTTCCGGGTCATGTGGCCAGCATGACTAAGCCGCTTCTGGAGAACCAGAGAAGCGCACAGAAACACCATTTACCTTCCCACTGGAGCGGTACCTATTTATCTACTTGCACTTTGACGTGCTTTCGAACTGCTAGGTTGGCAGGAGCAGGGACCAAGCAATAGGAGCTCACCCCGTCGCGGGGATTCGAACCACCGACCTTCTGATTGGCACCTTATTCATTTATTAATTTCATAAAACTTACATACCACTCGATCGTTTAAAAACACACACACACCCTCAAATCAGTTTCTTTTAAAAAGAGTAAAACAATGAAACTTCCCAGTTAAAAAAGTTAAAAACAACAATTTTAAACATTAGAAACTAATTAAAATCAGTAATAAACTAAAAACCAGATTAAGACGCATGTCAACATTCTACATGTCTGGATGAAATGTTCTTAGCGTGCGCTCAAAAAGGATACAGTGGAAATGCAGTTGTAAAGTGTGGGTGTTACCACACTAAAAGATTGATTCCGTACAAATGTGGAAAGAGTATTATGTGGGCTACATTACAGTGACAGTTCCACAGATTGGAGTGGTAGAGTGGGATTCTATGAGGGAAGGCGATCTTGCATGAGTTTTAAAAAATGTTTAAAAATACTTTTGTTAAAAAACCAGAAGCCTTTCAATTGGGTATAGTGGGTGAAGAGATACCAAAGGAAGATAAAAGACTGTTTATGTATGCAACAACTGCGGCAAGAATTCTTTTAGCCCCAAAATGGAAACAACAAGAAGTACCAATGAAAGAAGAGTGGCAGAGGAAGATGATGGACTTTGCAGGACTGGCGAAGCTGACAGGAAAAATCTGAAACCAGCACAATCAAGTATTCCAAAAGGACTGGAATAAATTTAGATGATACCTGAAAGATCATTGTAAGCAATTAACATTGCTAGCAGGGTTGTCTGAAGACTTGTAATGAGAAATTTTATATCTTTCTATATTTATTTAAATTTTAGAGATATTCTGCAATGAGTGTAATTAGAATTGGATAACGTATAAATTGCAGTGATATAAAGGTTAATTTTGAAAGCCATGAGGCGAGAGGGAAGGAAGTCGACAGGCTCTAACAGCCAGGGTGGAATAGTGGATAAAGATGATGTGAATGTATAATATTAAATGGAAAATAAATTATACACACAGACAGTGGTACCTCTGGTTATGAACTTAATTCGTTCCGGAGGTCTGTTCTTAACCTGAAACCGTTCTTAACCTGAGGTACCACTTTAGCTAATGGGGCCTCCTGCTGCCACCGCACGATTTCTGTTCTCATCCTGAGGTAAAGTTCTTAACCCGAAGTGGTACTACCGTGTTATGGGATTACAGGGTCTCACTCCTGTCAGCAGCTCTGCTGCAGCATTCTGCCCTAGCAGCAGTAGCTGCAACTACCAGCTTCAGGGTCAAGCACAGGTGAAACATTGTGTGGACAGGCGGAGTCCCCCAAACCCTGGGTGGCCCCATGTGATATAACGACTCAAGACAATGTGCTATGGGATTAAAATTGGCCACAACTTTATTATGTTTCAGATGTGGGTGGACCTTGGCTCAGGCATTGGGCATTTATCCTTCCCAGTTCCCCGCCAGGGATCTGGGTTATCCAGAGTGCGTGTGGGAATGGGTGGTGCGTAGGGTGGGAGAAGCTCTGGAGCCAACTGACGATTCGCAGATAAGATCCTCCCCCTATTGTGTGGGCAGGTGGTCCCTCCCCCTACCTGGCCTGATCACCTTGGGAACGCCTCCCCAGGTGGGATTGGGCAACTGGCTGAGGTAGGCGGAGACCCCCAGGTATCCCACCTGGGGAAGGCAAAGCCAAGCCTGCGCTAATGGTGCCACACAGGGTCCCAGGGGCTGTGTGCGACCACGCAAAGGGCGTCCCCCATTTAATGTGGGGAGCGGTCAATGAAAGCAGCGCATTGCATTAACATATGCAGGTGTACCATCGCACTTGAAGATTCTCAGGTGTCGATCACTGAACGCTTTTAAGATTCTCTGCCGAACGCATGACTTGTTTCCCCACTGAGGTGACATCAAGACATTTCAGAGTTCTGTCTGTGGTGTTTGGTCTGTGACAGCTCATTCGTGCAGGTGAGTCACTGCTTGATACAGCCATCATCAAATGATCAGCTTTCATGCATGAGCTCCAGGAAATTGCCAGTGTTGTGAGTTAATGCTGCAGCCTAACAAGAAATTAATGGAATCTCAAAGAGGACTGCCAGTTGTTAAAATTGTTTTTCACAAGAGAAGGCTACTTATTAATATGTTGTTGTTGTTGTTGTTGTTGTTGTTGTTGTTGTTGTTGTTGTTATTATATGTGAGGTTACGTCAGAGACTATTAAAGTTGCATCTGTGGAGATAGGTCTGCGATGGCTCAGCCCCATATGCAATTCATCATTTGCTTCTTCGGTGAATTACCTCACTCCTTTTCTCTCTCCTTCCCAATTATTTTGTGCACTAATTGGGGTTGGGAACAGCAGCTTAAACAGCATCATAAAGGTAAAGGGACACCTGAACATTAAGTCCAGTCGCGAACGACTCTGGGGTTGCGGCGCTCATCTCGCTTTATTGGCTGAGGGAGTCAACGTTTGTCCGCATACAGTTTTTCCGGGTCATGTGGCCAGCATGACTAATCCACTTCTGACGAAACCAGAGCAGCACACGGAAATGCCGTTTACCTCCCCGCTGGAGCGGTACCTATTTATCTACTTGCACTTTGACATGCTTTCAAACTGCTAGGTTAGCAGGAGCAGGGACCGAGCAATGGGAGCTCACCCTGTCGCGGGGATTCGAACCACCGACCTTCCGATTGGAAAGCCCTAGGCTCTGTGGTTTAACCTGCGTCCCTAAACAGCATCATATTCAGCAGTTGGCTCCTTACCTCTCTCGCCCTGACCTAGCCACTGTGATCCATGCGACGGTCACCTCCAGATTGGATTATTGTAACTCGCTCTACGTGGGGCTGCCCTTGAGACTGACCCAGATCCAGCGGGTGCAGAATGCTGCGGCGAGACTCCTTACGGGGTCTTCGCTGCGAGACCACATTCACCCGGTGCTATACCAGCTGCACTGGCTCCCGGTGGAGTACAGGATCAGGTTTAAGGTGCTGGTTTTAACCTTTAAAGCCCTATACGGCCTAGGACCCTCGTACCTACGGGACCGCCTCTCCTGGTATGCCCCACAGAGAAACTTACGGTCTTCAAATAAAAACATCCTGAAGGTCCCAGGCCACAGAGAAGTTAGGCTGGCCTCAACTAGAGCCAGGGCTTTTTCGGCTGTGGCTCCGATCTGGTGGAACGCTCTGTCACTAGAGACTAGGGCCCTGCGGGACTTGACATCTTTCCGCAGGGCCTGCAAGACAGAGCTGTTCCACCAGGCCTTTGGCCAGGGCACAGCCTGACTCCCTCCCTCGGCAATCTTCGTGGAGCTCTGGCACAATGGTTGCCAGTGGCTTGATTTGAATCAATTTTATAATGAATGATTTTAGAGTGTTGTTTGTGCTATACATTTGTACTGTTTATTGTTGTTAGCCGCCCTGAGCCCGGCTTCGGCTGGGGAGGGCGGGATATAAATAAAATTTATTATTATTTATTATTAATCAAAACCTTAATGGCTAGTATTTAAATATGTGCTTCTTCAACGCTGTGGAATTTTCTCAACTCCTGGCTCCAGTAATGTGGAATTCTAACCCCCACCAAGGGCAATGTTGATATTTATTTTCCTCAGCATTGCAGGACTGCTATTTTCTTGTCCATTTCATGAGTAATAAGGGATATAAAGTCCGCTAGAAGTCAGGGATGATCTCCTCCACTGGTTCTTGCAGTCCACTTTCCAGCTGATTTAATACCATCTCAGGATAACAACCAAAGTCTGGCATGCCTCTCTCCCTTGACGAAAGAATATGCTCTAAAAAATATTACTTCCCACTTGCAAAGAGCAAATACACCACTAGGCTGGTTTATGTGAAAAGCAGTTTTTGGACCTCACTAGATCACATTTGCAACTTGGTTTTGTACATGTCAAACTATTTCTGATGGGGAAAGCCAATATTCAGATCCAAATCTGAAATGTGTTTCCCCCCATTTTGGGGAGTAAAATCTGTTAAATAAGAAGGAAAAAAGCTCATACCAAAATGTAGTTTCAATGGCAATGTAATGCACAGACAGTCATTTCAAAGAGATAGCATGGTGTAGCAATTAAAGTATGTGGCTAGGACAGGAAGGTTCCAGATTCAAATCCTTATTCAGTCATAAAGTTCTTTAGGTGACCAATGGGCCAATCACTGTCTCCTGACCTAACTGCTTCATGTGGTTCTTGTGATGATAAAATGTGAAGGGGAAGAACCACACACCTGATTTCCTTACAGGGTAGGCGAGATAAAATTTAATAATAATGTAATCGGTTTAATCTTAAACAACTACATTTCATAAACATGGTATAGGATAGGGAAGTTTTTAATGATCTCCACGATGTTTTAACGTGTTCTTACTATTTTGTTGGGAGCTACCCAGAGTGTCTGGGGAAACCCAGCCAGATGTGCGGGGTATAAATGATAAATAATCATAATAATAATTTCTTTTTACATATTTAATGTGAACAAGAAACTCTCTTTCTGCTATGCAGTCAATAAACCAGCAGATCCAAGCTGCAGCAAATGAGCCTTTCTCAGTTTTCTAAGTCCAAAACGGTACATGCTTTCCTTCCGTCAAACATCCTTTCCTAATTGGCTATCTAGATATATGTGAATGTGTCTCCACTGCACCTACGTCTTCTATAATAGGTACAACCAGATCAATTGGCTGGGAGTGTTTCCAAAAAAGAGAGGAAACTTTTATGGTCAGCTTACTGACACCTGCCACTTCAGAAGGCAGTGTAGGATAGCCCAACTGCAGAGTGAAGTGGACATAGCAAAGGATGGGTGAAGAAGACCCTCAGCAATGTTCAGTTTTGGAGGAGAGGGGGACACTCAGGCAGCGATTCTTTGTATGAAAATCAGGGGTTTCACATTTGGCTTCTGACTACTGTGAATTGCAATGGTTTCTGACTCATGGGTGTGGGCAATTTGACAAAAGAGGCTTCATGTCCCTTTAATGGCAGTGGGTATATTGGGTCCTCCCTTAAAGAGGGCACGTATTGTGGTGAGACCTGGACAACCGACACCCTGTGTTGTGGGTGGGTACTATTGGTCAGCCACAACACCCGTTTGGTAGGTCCTTCGAAGCTGGGTGCAATCTGGCCAATGGGACACAGTCCAAACGGTTCGAGGGACCTATTTATGCCCATGCACGTGACCCAGAGCTTCCTCTTTCGGTGTGTGCATTCGGAACACCCGCCACCTCTCCCTACTTTTAGGGTTTTGCGCTTGACCTTGCTATGCCATCGTGTGTCATCTGTCATTGGGACAGGGGCACAGCAGGAATTTTCCCCACTTGGCTGATTGGCTGGTGCCATTTGGGTTTCATCTGCCGCGTAGCAAATCGTCACAATTTGTAAGGTTGTGGATAGGCTCTGGTTCAGGTGATAGGGATGGGAGAATGCTCTCGCCATGTAAAGGGTATTCCGTTAAAGGAATCCAGGGACTTGATGGTTTGGTCAACCCCTGTGAGGGGGTTGTGTCAGTGCCTGAGTCCAGGGGGGCATTTGGGTGGCGGAGTAGCCCGTTCCCGGCTTTCCGCTTATCCAGGTGTTCACCCTTGGCTGACCTATGCTGGAACCCTGGATCAGCGCTACCTGCATGGCAGGGAGCTAGTTGAACCAGAGCCTATGCAACCAATCACTTTCTGCAATCAATAAAGTTGTGGCCTAAATTCTGCCAAAAACCAAACCAAAATTTGAGTCAAGTGTGAATTTATTTAGGGGGGAGGTTTCTGGGTCTGAACACACAATTATCGAAATGGGCAATTTGTATGCAGGGGAAGGTGGTGGTGGAGAAGCAGCAGTTGTAGTTTTGAATTTGGAGAGGAGAGGGCAGAATATTTAGCTGGAGTTAACTGGTTAAAAAACAGTTACTACATAACATCTCCCCCAAATGATATGAAGTTCAGGGTGAGCAGTGAAGTTTGAGGATGATGCCAAATTATTTAGGACTGTGAAAATGCAAGCAGACCATGAAGGACTCAGAAAGGATGTCTCTGAAAACAAGTGTGTGGGCAACCAAGTGGCAAATGAGTTTCAAACCAAGCAAATGTATAGATACTGGTGCTGACAGGGGCAAATAAATATACCCTAAGTTGTTGTCTAAACCACAGAGCCTAAGGCTTGCCAATCAGAAGGTCGACGGTTCGAATCCCTGCGACGGTGTGAGCTCCTGTTGTTCGGTCCCTGCTCCTGCCCACCTAGCAGTTTGAAAGCACGTCAAGTGCAAGTAGATAAATAGGTACCACTCCAGCGGGAACGTAAACGGCGTTTCCATGCGCTGATCTGGTTCACCAGAAGTGGCTTAGTCATGCTGGCCACATGACCCGGAAGCTGTCTGTGGACAAACGCTGGCTCCTTCGGCCTATAGAGCAAGATGAGCGCTGCAACCCCAGAGTCGTCCACAACTGGACCTAATGGTCAGGGGTACTTTTACCTTTACCTTTAAGCTCATATATACACTCTTGTGGTTTGTACTGGCAGTGATTAACCAGGAAAACGATACAGTGGTACCTCAGGTTACATATGCTTCAGGTTAAAGACTCCGCTAACCCAGAAATAGTGTTTCAGGTTAAGAACTTTGCTTCAGGATGAGAACAGAAATTGGGCTCCGGCAGCACGGCAGCAGCAGGAGGCCCCATTAACTAAAGTGGTGCTTCAGGTTAAGAACACATTCAGGTTAAGTATGGACCTCCGGAACGAATTAAGTACTTAACCTGAGGTACCACTGTATTGGGCTTACACTCAATGCATGGCAGCTGGGCAAAAGCAAATTGTGTGGGGATTCCCGCCCCCTCCCACAGATGGAATAAAGAAAGACACCAGACACCAGAACGTGCTGCTCCATGTAAAACACAAGAATTATTCTGGCCAGACCAAGCATACAAACCACAGCTGCTGAAAGGAAAGAAAGGGGCGAGCAAGGGCTGCCCCGACCTTAAATGTCCCCTAGTAAGCCTGCCCCCACCGCCAGCCGATTGGCTGCCCAGTGAGTGATGAATATAATGAACCTGGGAATCCCTGAGGCTCGCGGGGCTGCAGCCAGCCCCGTGAGGATGTAGATGGGGGCGTGAGCCCGCAACCCCCCCCCCTTATGTTGGGAGTTGCTTTCTGTGCCAGTCGTTAGAGGTGACACTACCACATTTGGAATCCTTTCTATAACCCAATCACGGAAAGGATACTCTAAAGCTGAGGAAAGTGCAGAAAAGGGCATCACAGATGACCATGTGCTTAGAGCACTTTCCCTGCAATTTATGAAGAAAGCAAACAGACCTTCTTCTCCCACTCTCCCATTCCTAGAGGTTAAAATTCAATAAAACTGAGTGACAGTAAATTCAGGACTGACAAAAGTTGGCCTTCTTCATGCAGCACACCATAGTTTGCTTTTGAGGGAACGGTTGTGGCTTTACAGATTAGCACTGTAAAACAGGGTTTCAAGGCAAAATTTGTCAGTTTTTGGTAATTTGGGTAAAGAATAAAGGAGAATTGCCTGGATGCCTAGATCCAGGTTTGGAGCAACTACTCTATGAGGAAACAGCCGCAGCAGGGATTTAGAATCACAAAATATGCAGCAAAAAAAGTATGGGAATATAGGCTTTTAGAATAGGCCTTTAGAATATCCCCTTTAAGTTTCTTCCAATGTTTCCCACTTCCCATAGCACAAAAAGAGACCATGCATTTAGTAAGTTAAACATGGTTTAGTCACAAACTCTTCAAAGGTCAAATTCATGTGCTTTTCCAAACAGCATGTGCTGGTCCCGAGGGTTAACCATGCGGCGAGGTCCGAGTCCAGTCCGAGGTTGAGGGTACGGTATGGAGGCTGTCCGTCAAAGCTAAAGCTGGGTCCAAGGTAAGGAGTTGGGTGAGGTCAGGAACTCTGGCAGAAGAGCAGGACAGGGTGCCGGCAGGAATAGGTTACCAACAATGTTGCTCCCGCAACCTGGGACTGGGCTGGCTGGCTTTTATCAGCCCCGAGGCATAGGGCAGCCCCGGTCCACAGGTGACTCGCCTCTCCTGGCCTGGAGGCGAGCACTCCTCCTGCGGGAATTTAGTTCCCTCCGCCTCTCTGCCCTGAGCCTCTGTAGCTCAGGAGAGGCTAGAGGGTTACCGGGCCCAGAGGCCACCTCACCTTCCCCTGACGGGGCTGAGAGTGGAGCACCTGCAGGCAATGGGTCCTCCATCACCTCAGGGGCCAGAGCAGACTCAAACTGGATCCAGCACAGGTGAGGACCCTTCAGGCTCAAGCCCCAGCCCCAGCTCAGCTGCTTCTGGAGGCGGGGAATCCTGTGCAGGCTGGGATTCCTCAGGTTCAGTCTCCGAGTCCGAATCCCAGGCCATCACACAGCAGCAAGAAAAGATAGGCAGTGCAAATTAGTTTCAATAAATGTTTCTAAATTATTTGCATAGAAGAAGAAGAAGAAGAAGAAGAAGAAGAGGAGGAGGAGGAGGAGGAGTTTGGATTTGATATCCCGCGTTTCACTCCCTTTTAGGAGTCTCAAAGCGGCTAACATTCTCCTTTCCCTTCCTCCCCCACAACAAACACTCTGTGAGGTGAGTGGGGCTGAGAGACTTCAAAGAAGTGTGACCAGCCCAAGGTCACCCAGCAGCTGCATGTGGAGGAGCGGAGAGGCGAACCCGGTTCACCAGATTACGAATCTACCGCTCTTAACCACTACACCACACTGGCTAAAGCCACATGGTCTAAGCTTGGGAGTATTCAGCTTAGACATCCTTACTGGTTGGTTCACATAGTAGAAAAGGAAAAATAGCAAAGGACTTGGTAACGCTTCTGCCCAAGGTGAGGGAATGTGACCTAGCTATGCCTAGCAGGACAGCTTCCTCTATGGTCTTAACCTGTTTGTGCATTAATTAGAGTTGAGCACGTTGGTTATATGAGTTTGATTTATCCCACAAAATTCAGCCCTGCAGAGCATTGGCCCCGCACAATGTAAGAAAAGGTAGGTGGAATAGAACATGTTTCAGTGGATTAACTCTTAAAAATGCTAAGCCATGCGAATAACCTTAAGATTGAACATTAAGGGAGAGGATAGAGGGTCATGGCATGACATTTACTGGGTTAATAGATGTACAGGCAGCCCAGCCCAGGGTAGGTCAAGCAAAGTCAGGCAGAGACATGAATGACAAATAATGAATGGTCAGTATCCTTCATTTTCAATTGGCTGCATATTTCCAATACAGGCAGAAAGGAGGGAGGCATCAGTACAGGGAAGACTCTGAAGAAGGCAAAATGTAGGCCAAAGATCAATGAACCAGGTGAAATGGAAAACCTTCTCACCAAAAACACCTTATTATTTAGACTAGCTCTGCAGAGGAAAGAATACTTCATCAGACAAGCCTATAGACAGGGTAGCCTATGTGCAAAATCTTTTCCCCAAACCAATTCAGTGGAAAACCAGGGTGAGAACAATGCATTTCTCAGCAAGAAGTTAATAGAAAAACAGAAATCATTCCCGAGCAAACCAGATGGAGGTACATCGGCAACCCAGGAAGCATCTTTACAGGGGAGTGGTTTTGAACAAGAATGTCCGCTGTGCTTCTTAAAATGAGGGAAATATTCACTTTCACCACTGAAGTAGAAGAGGTACAAAAGACAAAAAAGAGTGTGTGTGTGTGTGCGCGCGCGCGCGCACGCTTTCTCTCCCTTAAAACTGGAGAGAAGACAAAATACTGTCCGCTGTCTGACTGAAAAGCAGACCAAATGTATACTTCAGTGGAAATGTATCTTCTGTAACAGAAGGCCGTTATATGGAAGGAAGTTAGTGATGTATAGCAAGGGCTCTTCGTACACTGAGACCTTCTTTTGTGGGTCTGGGATCCTTTAATAAGTCAACTGCATTTCTTACCTTGTGTTCAGACATCTGCTAAGAAGGTGGCTAATTTCTTATCTCTCACTTAGTTGTGGCAATTCTTGGCAGGACTGCAAGGTCAGCCGCCTGGTAGAGGGCCACTGGTGTCTAGCCACAAATCCTCTGAGAATGTTTATGTTTTCAAAATATAAAAGGAGCTTGGAAATTCTCCTCCACAAACTGCAACATGGACCAGTGACATAGCATGGGTTGCCAGTGCCTGGGGCCACGCAGAAAGAGGGAAATGGATGGAGTACACATGGCCATTCAATTGCCTAATGGCGTCTGCATCACCCAGGAGGTCACAGCTGCAGAGATAAGAAGAGTCGTTCTGTTGTCTAGAGAGATCACCTCTTGCTTCGCATGGAGAAGCTGTTTTCAATGGAGCCCAGTGACGGAAGTGCGCAGATGTATTGAGACAGCACAGGGTGTTGAAATTTTGCACCTCCTAACAATTTTGCACCCAGGGTAACCGCCCCTGTATCTGCCCCACCCCTGACTTTGGAAGGTGCTACATACTGGCCATTGCAAGAGTTCGTCTGTTGCTATTCTGAGGGCGTTGCCAGGAGGTGAAGGACATTAACATGAGAATTTTACACATCACTTGGGAAGACAGGTGAACTAATGCCAGTGTACTGGAAGAATCAAATATTCTTCAACATCAACTTCATTGAACTGGTCATGTTGTGCGGATGCCTGATGATCATCTTCCAAAGCAACTACTCTATTCCAAGCTTAAAAATGGAAAGTGTATTGCTGGTGGTCAACAAAAGGGTTTTAAAGACTCTTTCAAGGCAAATGAAGTACAAACATAGACAACTGGGAAACACTGGCTTGCAAGTGCTCCAACTGGAGAACAGCCTTCACCAAAGGAGTCATGGGCTTTGAAGACGTTCAAAGAGGAAGGCACGCTTGGAATTCCCTCACTGTGATGAACTCCCACCCGGAAACCTATGTCCCCACTGTGGAAGGATGTGTGAATCCAGAATTGGCTTCCACAGTCACTTACAGGCTCACTGTTAAAACCGTGTTCATGGAAGACAATCTTACTCAGCTACGAGTGATCACCAAAGAAGAAGAAGGGACATAAGCTGTCTGTGGCTGCATTAACATGGAAGTTCATTCCATTCTCCTGCTGTTTCCCTTACTGTCAATTTCCACTGAGCTTTCACATGACTATAAAAGCCACTTCTGGGAAACTAGTGCAAGTTTAGCACTAATTCTTGTGTTATTTCCATCTTGGCTACAAGTCCTGGAGACCACCAGAAAAGAGCAAAATGTAGTATATGTTTGGTAAGGGAAGAAACCAGGCAAAACCACCACCAACCACAGTCATTCATCTGCCTAGGGCTGCCCATGAAATTAATTGGAAATGGCAACTAATCCAGTATGCTGCGGCATGATTGGCTCTGGAGTATGTTTCTGAGCTCAATTCAAGTGACGAGATGTGATGTTGAAAGCCCCTCTGTGGGGTTGCTGCATTCAAAATCCCATAGCCCACAACCAATATGGTCAATGATTGGGAAAGTATTGGAATCCAGTATCCGGAGTGGCACAGGTTCCTCACCCCTGTCCTAAATAGTCTAGGTCCTTCAAACTCTATGATTCTATAAAATGATAATATCGCATGTGCGTCACCCTGAGTTCAAAAAGATGCGAGGTGGGAAACAATTGAGATTAATATAGATATGAATGCAGAAGGTGGAAAACGCAGGAAGCCATACATTCCTAGCCCATCATAAGATTCAAATACATTCGGCTTTTTTGTGTGTGAATCCTTCTAGAAGCATAGTGATAAGGAACCTAATTGCAAAGTCAATCTATCCATTTGTAGGAACATGTTCAATATGATTCTCCACTGCAAAAAATGGCCATTTTCAAGTTGAGGTCTAGGGAATAATTATAATGAAATTTCCTAACAAAACCAGAAAACTCCCCAGTAGCGGGGGAGTTTTGATTTGATAAAAGTTCCGTTGGCACTTTAAATTGCAGTAGCCATTAAACATGGCAGTTTAAATTCTCCCCTTTCATTTTTATAATACAGAACTAATCCATTTTTTATTTTATGCTTGAGTTGTTCGATTAGGTCCTGGCTTTACCAGTCTTTCACAATTTACTTGAACTTCTAAATGAATAATCCATGTTTTTAAATATCCGTATAAAAAAACCCAACCATTCTTGAGATAACATTATTTAGCCTTAATAGACTATAGACTTTGAAAGCCTCTCTCCCTGCCCCCTCTCACACACATTTTATGCATGCTTTTTGTATTGTTTTGTTATTTTTACTCATAGGAACAACCCCTATTATGGGCCCAAGCTTATCCAGGGGTACATTCCACAGAACTTAGCAGAATTTGCTCTGCCATAATATTTCCACTAGTGATGAGTGGTTTCATCCAAATGTTATCCCAGAATTAAGGGAGAGAAACCAGAGAAATTTCCAATATTCCCTTTGGAAGATCCAAAAACCCTGATGTAAGTGAGGTGTCTGTGGTTTCAGTCCCAGAAGTGCAGCAATTGCCACACACCATGAGGCATTGAGGCATCAAAGGAACCTAATACAGTGGTACCTCGGGTTCAGAACTTAATTTGTTCTGGAGGTCCGTTCTTAACCTGAAACTGTTCTTCACCTGAAGGACCACTTTAGCTAATGGGGCCTCCCGCTGCTGCCGCCGTGCGATTTCTGTTCTCATCCTGAAGCAAAGTTCTAAACTCGAGGTACTATTTCTGGGTTAGTGGGGTCTGTAACCTGAAGAGTCTGTAACCTGAGGTACCACTTTACATAGCTTTCCCAAGCCAACCGTGGTAATAGACTCTCCCTTTTCTGCTGAAAAGGCACAAACCTGAGCAGTGTGGATGGAGGTCCTAGGCTGCCCAGACAAGACCCCCCCCCCCCTTGGCCTTGCAGAGAAATACGTTTGGCACTAGCTTGGCTGCAAAAGTTGCCAGAAGGAGGCGTAAAAGGCACCATCTTAGGGACTCAACTCTGGATTTGTGTAGGGTTAACTCCTTAGCATTTTCCTCTCCAGAAGACACCCCTCAAAGCAGTGGAGGTTTAAGATCAGAGTTTTCTTTCTCCTCTCCTAGATGAACAATCTTCCCAGGTTGAAGAAGCCCACCTGCCCCTCACGTCCCTCTACAGCTTGTGCCAAAACGGCCTTCTTGACCATAGCACCCACGATTGGTCTTGTCTGCTCAATGCGCCACAGCCTGTCTTCATTTGCAGGGAGAAATTTACTATAGTTTGTCATGAATTGCCTCATCTCCAATACTTTGGCCACCTCATGAGAAAAGAAGACTCCCTGGAAAAGACCCTGATGTCTTCTAAAAGTCAGATAGTTGTTTATTTCCTTGACACTTGAGGGGAGGGCGTTCCACAGGACAGGCACCACAACACTACCCACCTTGGGCACTGGAAACCCACACTATGTCCTTGGACGTACGGACCCAAGAAGGTTGTCCTTAGTCTAAAAGGGGTTCTCCAACCCTCAAACAGAGGAACCCCAGCCAGTCTCTCGGAAAACCCTTGTTCAGTTATATTATGCATGCAAATCAAGAGAAGACGGAAACCATGAAAAACAGAGCTGGGGGAATCGAGAGTGGGGTGCGGTTTCATTTGCAACCCTAAAAGTATTTCTATCAAATTCATGGGATTCCCACTCCAGGCTAGCAGTTGAAATAGAAACACTTCTCCATAAGACTATTCACATTTTTAATTAAAAGCTCCAGCTTGCGCTTCAATAGGCCTTTGGTGTAAAGGTCAATGAGTTTTACAAGTCAAACCTGGGCATTCAGAAGGAACAGCAGATGGCTTCAATGGATCTTGCTCCTTCTTAAGGGAATGGGGTGGTTGATGTGCCATTGCCCCCCCCCCCAAAAAAAAAGGTACTTTAAAAGGTGCAATTATTCCTTCAATTCTGTAGTGAAAGTTAATCGGAAATTTTAAACAGGTATCTTTCTAACCAAAAATCCACACTTTACATTAGTATTTGAGCTTCTGTGAAAAAAGCACTGGGGTGCGGGTGGTGCTGTGGGGAAAACCTCAGTGCCTAGGACTTGCTGATCGTATGGTCGGCGGTTTGAATCCCCGCGGCGGGGTGACCTCCCATCGTTTGGTCCCAGCTCCTGCCCACCTAGCAGTTCAAAAGCACTCTTAAGTGCAAGTAGATAAATAGGTACCACTTTATAGCGGGAAGGTAAACGGCATTTCCGTGTGCTGTGCTGGTGCAGGCTCACCAGATGCAGCTTGTCATGCTGGCCACGTGACCCGGAAGTGTCTCTGGACAGTGCTGGCCCCCGGCCTCTTAAGCGAGATGGGCGCGCAACCGCAGAGTCGGTCACGACTGGCCCGTACGGGCAGGGGTACCTTTACCTTTACCTTTTTAAAAAAGCACTGCTGTTTGGAAGGAAAAATAATAGTCCAAAAAGATTGAAACCAGGGGTGAGGGGGAATTGTTCAAAGTAGTGTAATGTCATATCTTTACTAACCTACATAAAGCCTGACAATGCAACTCTACATACCCTATTAGGTCGGAGGGACGCAGGTGGCGCTGTGGGTTAAACCACAGAGCCTAGGACTTGCCGATCAGGTCGGCGGTTCGAATCCCCGCGACGGGGTGAGCTCCCATTGCTCGGTCCCTGCTCCTGCCAACCTAGCAGTTCGAAAGCACATCGAAGTGCAAGTAGATAAATAGGTACCGCTCCGGCGGGAAGGTAAACAGTGTTTCCATGCGCTGCGCTGCTTCGCTAGAAGCGGCTTAGTCATGCTGGCCACATGACCCACAAGCTGTACGCCAGCTCCCTCGGCCAATAAAGCGAGATGAGTGCCGCAACCCCAGAGTCGGTCACAACTGGACCTAAGGGTCAGGGGTCCCTTTACCTTTACTCAGGTAAGTCAGTATAGGATAGTAGTCTGGATCAATTTATTCTGGCAATATCTGAATGGTGGGAATGACTTGTACTGTAGAAACTAATACAATAATTACCATGTGGTTAGGGTAGATCAACGTGTCAGTGTCCACTTATCCCCAGTATAAATATGACATATGGGCAAAAGTTGGAAATTGCCAGATAACTATAGCATGTACACGAAAATCGATTTCTGATTTGATATCAGCACTGAAAGAAAATATAAGAACAGTTGAAAATTCTCATGCAACAGAAAATGAAAAAAAAAAAAATTGTTCCCCAGTGTTATACAAGTTTCCAGGCTATCAAGGGCATCATCTGAAATGGGTCCAGTTTCTAAGACGGCTTCCCCCCTTTGAAATCGTTTTGAAATTCAGCACTCTATAAAGTAAAATAAAGGACTTCATTTAGCTGTTCCTATGAAATAATAAACATACCCACATATTCCGTGTAGCTTCTTTCTCATATGCACACATTCTGATCACTTTTTATCTTGCATGCAAAAACTAGTGTAAGTTGATGCAAATGTGAAAGATGGCCATTGCAAAATAAGATCAGCTAAACCCCACTCAACTTCCATTGGACTGTTTCCAATGCTAGTCCTTCTCAGACTAGACCGATTAAAATGAATTGCCATGATTAACTTAGGAACATTAATTTCAGTGGGTCTACTCTGAGTAGGACTTACTCTGAGTATGAGCTATCATAGTTAATGTGCTCTTTAGGTGTTGGCTAGTTTTCATGGGGGTTTCAGGCTGTAGCTCTGCATCTCTGCAAAGAGGAAAGGTGGAGCTCCACCTTGAAGAAAGGGTTCAATGGGTTGCTACAGCACTTTACAGAGGACTGGGTTTATTATACAGTCTGTTCAGAAAGAAGTGGCAAGAAGAGCTCAGGGAAGCCATTGTTACCAGCAACGGGCAAAATCACATTGGCTCAGTTCGTGTTCTGGCTGGCAAATTGCAAGCAGCATTTGAGAAAGCTCAGAAACGTTATTTTTGGAGAGTTCTAAATTGGTTCGTAACTGCTGCTGTTCCTGTGAGCCCTGAAAACCTGCTTTACCTTGTGGCTGCTCCAGGAGGAGGAGGAGGAAAGGAATCTCTCTCAATCTCTCCCCTCACTCTTTTCTCTGGGACTTGGAATGCAGCTGCCAAGGCAACACTGCAGCTACCCTGAGAAATGTAATATCGTTTGGCTTCCAGTCCACATGCCCTGGGAGAATCAAAAGTCCAGTGGCTTCTGTGCTGGGAAGTGGGAAGGAGAGAAAGACAGACTCACAGACTTCCACTCCTTATTTCTCTCTCCCCGCTACATTAAACAGTAATCAAGGTAGGTGGGAAGCTGGACAGAGCGGGGAGAGTGAAAGCCTTCAAATTGAATGCATTGCCAGGCTCCATATTCAAACAAGAAATTAGTGACATTGCTGGTTGCAATTCCAATGCCGCCTGGAGGGGACTGTGGTCGCAGGACCACTTAGAAGCACCATAAACAACAGGGGTGAAGTGTCTGCTAGGCATAGATGAGAGATGAAACTGTGGGAGGTTGCAGTCAAACATAACTATGCATGAGTGCTAGTTAGTGCACGAAGGGTTAAGATCACAGAGATTTGTTCCTAGACCCAGCTAGGTCACACTTCCTTTTCTCCAGTGTGGGAGGAAGTGAAGCCTTCTCTTCCAGTTCCCAATCTCTCTGCACCATGTAACTGACCAAGGAAGAAGTGCCTAAGCAAGCTCCAAGCTTAGAGCACGAGTTTGAAGTTATCTTTCTGCATTTTCTATCCAAGAGTTTTCTGCCTGTGTTCTCCTTGCTGCTGCTTGGATAAATGAATGAACCTGACCTTTGGAACATTTTGTAATTAAGCATTTTAAACTGACTTAATAGTGTGTGACCTGCTCACTGCAAGAGGGGTAGATAGAAGGGAGTGCCTTGCAAGCAGACTAAATTGGATAAGCAAAAGGTTCAATAGCCTAGATTCCTAAAGCTCCACTGTGCTGCTTAAATTTTGTGAGTTTAAACTCTGCTACTGGGGGCTCTGTCCTTATGGAGAATGTATTAAACCCTGGGTTTTGAATCCAGGCACCCAACTGTTTTTTTTGTTATTTACCCCACACAACGTGGGTCACAGGGATTCATATTTTTCACCTGCCATGGAGTGGCTGGATGCCATAGAGCAGTGGCGGCCAAACTTGGCCCTCCAGCTGTTTTGGGACTACAATTCCCATCATCCCTGACCACCGGTCCTGTTAGCTAGGGATGATGGGAGTTGTAGTCCCAGAACAGCTGGAGGGCCAAGTTTGGCCATCAAGTGATGGGAGACACCAGCTAGGGAACCCACAAGGGAAGAAGGCTTAGAGCCTGGGGATTGTTGGTGGGATGACAATGAGTGGTCAGAGGGAAAAGAGGGAGACAATTGGAAGGAGGAGATGCTGGATGCTGAAGAGGTAACAGGGTTTAGTGAGCAGGAAGATGTGTGAGAGAGAAGTCTGGAATCAGAGGCAGAAGCTGAAACAGGAGAGTAGGGAGGCCAATAGGCAGAGATGAGTCAGGCTGTTGAAGAAGGCAGGGTGCCTCCCCCTTCTGCTGTGACCATCTCCCCCAGAACCAGAAGAGGCATGAAATGTGAGAAGCATAGACAGGCACAGTGATGGAAGCTCAGATTGCTTGGGGAGAAGGGAAGGCAGGGACCTTCAGTCCCCACAGCAGCCTCATAGGAGCAAAATCTACTGGGATGAGTTGCTGTGCTCACTAGGCCTGACTTCCTAGTGTTAACTGACACCATGTGATTTATTGTTGACCGGCTCCTGACACCTGCACCTGACATCATCCCACGAAACTGTGGCTGCTTGGATAATCAGGCTACATAAGCAGTGTCTGTGATATCTGTGGCTTAGCCAAGCTGCTTTCCATGGTGAAGCCAGAATAACCACTTGCCACATGCAGGAGATGGAATGGGTTGGCAACTTCATGCAGCCCCCCCTCCCGAGTCAGATTAAAATATTAGAGAGGGCATCTTGGGGCTCCCAAGTAAGACACCATGGTGGTAGTGGCCCACCCCTCCCGAATGGAAGAGGAAAAAAGAGGAAATAGCAACAAGACAGGAGTCCACAGGGATCAGGGAACCACACTGGCCACATGTGATTTGTGGACAAGAGATAGTTGTAATTCCAATCAGTAAAATCAGTAATTCCAATCAGGAAAATAAAATATGATTGCGATTATTGCACTAATCTCATTTATTAACCGTATTTTTTGCTCTATAAGACTCACTTTTTTCCTCCTAAAAAGTAAGGGGAAATGTGTGTGCGTCGTATGGAGCGAATGCAGGCTGCGCAGCTATCCCATAAGCCAAAACAGCAAGAGCGATTGCTGCTTTCACTGCGCAGCGATCCCTCTTACTGTTCTGGCTTCTGAGATTCACAATATATTTTTTCTTGTTTTCCTCCTCCAAAAACTATGTGAGTCTTGTGGTCTGGTGCGCCTTATAGAGCGAAAAATACAGTAATCACTTAAAATCCTTCCTAAGATGGCACTGATATACCTCTCCACAATGCTTTCATGGGAAGCAAGATGTCCTGAAATCTCATCTCAAGCAGCCAGATCTGTCAATTCGCAGTTGTAGAACAGACCATGTAGACTGCAATTTATTTATTTTACTGGGCAATGTGGGAATGCCTTGTTATTCAGCACGGGGTGCAAAAACTAACTGAGCCAGTGTCATCCTTTCTGTGTGTGATTCAACTGCCATTTTGGGAAAAGAAGCAATGATTGCATGCCCCAGGCCAGTTGCAGGCTTAGTGCGCTGATCGAGTGATGTATGTAGACTCTAGAGAAAGAGGAAGGGGTTTTGTCAAAGTTAGTATTTCTTTGGTAGAAAAATAGACCAGGGAAAGAGATTTCTCCCTGGTTGTTTCTGCTTCTCAACAGTAGAAATGTAATATAGCGTATGAAACATTTGGGATCTGGAAAGTGTGTGTGTGTGCGCGCGTGCATGCGTGCAAGAAACATCTTCAATGCTGCCTATTCTTTGAAATGAGCTCAGAGGCCAACTCTTTGTTCCTCTGGGATTTTTCATAAGTTTTCTCTAAATAGGGCCAAGCCTGGACCCAACCCAAGCAATTTCTGGTGAGAGTTCGATAAGTATGGAACTCCCTTCCAGTGGAAATTCACTACTCTTACCTTTCCCTCTTTCAATGAAAGGTAACTTTTTAAGAAAATCAGTTGAAGCCTGTGTTATGATGTTTTCCTTGAAGTTTCACTACGGCCACCTACTGATGTTTTATTCAATGATTTACAGCGGTACCTCAGGTACTTAATCCGTTCCGGAGGTCCATTCTTAACCCGAAACTGTTCTTAACCTGAGGTACCACTTGAAATATACTCAGAGTCGCAAAGTGATTTCATGCTCTTTATTCAGCTCATAGTGGTGAGGAGGAATGAATGAATGTCCCCTCACAGTATCTGCTTTATATACATTATTTACACAATGGGCTGCACATGATTGGCTAATTCTGGAATTCTACTGTAAGCCAATCAGGTTGTGGATTCACTTATATCTGGAGCATGATTGGGTGGTTCCTGCCAACCAATCATATTGCTGCATTGTTCTAGGACCAATCAGACTGCTGCATTCTGAATCCTATTGTTCTAGGACCAATCAGACTGCTGCAATTTGGATCCTATTGTTCTAGGACCAATCAGACTGCTGCAGTTTGGATCCTATTCAACTCAGTACATAACACCCCTCCCCTCTAAGTTCCAGTCCTGCCCGGGAGGTCGCATTCATAGTCCTCGAGGTACGCCGGCGGCCTACGTGTGCGTTGTGGCCTGGGGTGTTCCCTGGTCCGGGGTTCAGGTTCTGGCTCGTGTTCCAAGGATGCTGGCTGTGATGGGTCTGTTTGGTCTGGCGCAACCGGCTCGCTCAGTCGTGGTTCTGGCTCCAGTGTCCTTTCGGCCTCGCAGGTCCTCTCTGTATTTACTGATTCTGCCTCTCCTGCTGCCCCCTCCTGCTCTATGGGCCTCACTGCCCCGCTGTTCCCTTGGGACTCCTCTGACCTTTCCTCCTCCTGGTTTTCTCCCGGGAATCGTCGCCGTATCTGGTCGCAGTGGCGGCGCCAGCATTGCCCCCCATCCTTTAGCACCTCGTACGACACGGGGCCAGTGACCCTGGTGACTGTGGCAGGTACCCATGCTGGGCCTGCCCCAAAATTCTTTGCGTACACTGGGTCCTGGGCCTTGAAGGTCCGGGGGTTCCTGCCTTCCCCCACCACTACCTCATCCTGAGCTCTATCGGGGTGAAGGCGGTCCAATCTGATTGTAAGGCGCCGACCCATTAGTAGTTCAGCGGGGCTCCGGCCAGTTGTTGAGCTGGGGGTGCTGTGCTGTGCTGTGCTAGGAGGAATGTGGCAAGGCGGTACTCCCAATCCCCTTGCGTCATGCGGCGAAGGGTGTCCTTGGTGGTCCGCACCATGCGTTCTGCTTGGCCATTGGTGGCAGGGTGAAATGGCGCCGAACGGATGTGGCGGATGGCGTTCTGCGCTGTGAAGGTTTGGAATTCTCCTGACGTAAATGCAGTCCCATTGTCTGAGACAAGAGTGTCAGGGAGCCCGTGGGTTGCAAACAGCCTGCGTAGTACCCGGATGGCTGCAGACGTAGAAGTGGACGGTACCAGTGCAACTTCCAGCCATTTGGTGTAGGAGTCCACCACTATGAAGAATGTTTTCCCCTGAAAGGGGCCAGCGAAGTCCACATGCAGGCGTGACCATGGTGCTCGGGCGGACTCCCAGGACTGGACTGGGGCCCTTGGGGGATCTGGGCAGGATTCTTGGCAGGCCTGGCAGTGTTTGACCCAGGCCTCTATCTCTCCGTCGATCCCTGGCCACCACACATAACTCCTGGCCAGGGCCTTCATTCTTACTACCCCTGGGTGTGTCTCATGTAGGGCTGTGAGGACCCTTTTGCGGAGGGGCTGGGGAACAACAACCCTGCTTCCCCATAACAGGCACCCCTTGTGGGCCGACAGTTCATGTTTGCGGGTTGTGTAGCCAGCGAATTCTGGCCCAAGACTGCTGCTGGGCCATCCCCTCCACACCCAGTCCAGGACCCGGGAGATGACCCTATCTTTCTTGGAATGGTGTGCAACTTCTTGTGCCTGAATGGGGCGGTCAGGAAGCAGCTCCAGGCTCATAACCTCTTGTGCAGGTGCTGGGTCGGGGCCTGTTTCTGGTAGTGGTAGCCTGCTGAGGGCGTCCGCATGGCCCATCGCCTTCCCCGGGCGGTGAATCAGTGCATACTGGTAGCTGGCAAGGAAAATTGACCACCTGAGGACACGAGGAGACAGCACTTGGGGGGTCTGCTTTTCGGGAGCAAACAAGCCAAGCAACGGCTTGTGGTCAGTCACCACGGTGAAGGGCCGCCCGTACAAGAAATCATTGAATTTTTTTACTCCCTTCACGATTGCGAGCCCCTCCTTGTCTATTTGCGAGTAGTTCCGCTCGGTTGCGTTGAGTGTCTGGGAAAAGTATGCTACCGGTACCTCTCTCCCATCCTGGAGTTGGTGTCCCAGGACAGCGCCAATGCCATAGGGCGAGGCGTCGCATGCTAGCACCACCGGCAGCCTCTCGTCGAAGTGTGCCAAGACCGAGTTTGAGACAAGCAGGTCCTTGACTGCCTGGAATGCAGCCTCCTGGTGCTGGCCCCACACCCAAGGGGCCCGCTTGTCCAGGAGTCTGTGTAGGGGCTCCGCTACCGCCGCCTTGTGGGGAAGGAAGGAATGGTAAAAGTTCAATAGTCCCAAGAAGGCCTGAAGTTCAGTCTTGTTCTTGGGCGCTGGGGCATCACAAATGGCCCGTACCTTGTCCCCAGTTGGGTGGACCCCTTCTGCGTCCACCATAAATCCCAGAAAGTCCACCTGAGGCACTCCTAGTAGACATTTTTCCCGCTTCACCTTGAGACTCGCCATCTGGAAACGGTGCAGAACGGTGCGGAGGCGGTCCTTAAACTCCTCTGGTGTGGGCCCAGCAATCAACACATCATCGAAGAAGGGGGTGACGCCAGGAATCCCTTTAAGGAGCGAGTCCATTAGATTCTGGAATATGCCTGGTGCCACACTGACACCGAATTGCAGCCGCTTTACCCTGAATGCTCCTCTGTGCGTCACAATTGTCTGTGCCTCTGCTGTGGCCTCATCTACTGGAAGCTGTTGATATGCTTGGGCCAAGTCCAGCTTGCCGAAAATTTTCGACCCAGCTAGGGTGGCAAGGACATGGCTGACCACTGGCACTGGGTATGCATGGGCCGTGAGGGCCTTGTTTATGGTACATTTGTAGTCTGCGCAGATGTGGACTGAACCATTAGGCTTGACGGGTGTGACGATTGGGGTTTCCCAGGGGGCATTAGGCACCGGCTCCAGCACTCCTTGCTCCACAAGCCGGTCCAATTCCTCGTCTATACGGGGTTTCAGGGCGAATGGGACCCGGCGGGCCTTTAGCCTGACCGGTCGTACTGCGGGGTCAAGCTGTAGAGCAATGGGGGGGCCCGTATACTGTCCCAATTTCCCATCGAAAACCTCTGGAAATTCCTTGCATATGGCATCCACGTCCACTTGTAAGGTAGTGTGGTTCACCCCGGTGATGGCTAGCCCCAGTGGTCCAAACCATGCCAATCCCAGTAAGCTAATGTAGGGGCCCTTGACCACAAGCAAGTCCAGTTGCCGCGTCCGCCCTCGGTATTGCACCCTGAAGGTCCCCACCCCCATTGTGGGGACCTTACGTTTCTGGAAGTCCCGGAGGGTGAATGGGGCCGGCCTGAGTTTGGGACCCCCAGTAGGACACAGTTTCCTTAAGGTCCTTGCCGAGATTATGGATAGATTTGAACCCGTGTCAAGCTCCATGCGGCATGGGGCCCCCTCTATCCGTACCTCTACATAAATTTTCTCTATGTTGGGGTAGGGCAACTGGTATACCTGGAAGTCCGTGAGCTCCGTCGAGTTGCCTTGGTGCGTTGGGCCCCGGGACCTGGGGCTCTTGGATTGGTCATCTGATGCCTGGCGTCGGGTGGGCCGAGCCCGACACACCCGGGCGATGTGTCCCAATTTTCTGCACTGCCTGCACTCTACGTTGCGGAAACGGCAGGTCCTCCTCTCGTGACTTTCCCCGCAGCTTGCGCAGTTCCCTCCTTCTCGTCGAGGCAGCTGTGGTATGTGGGCTGCTTGAGTGTGCTGCTGTACTCGGTGCACTTCCTCCCTGTCAGATCCTGAGTCGTCGGTGAGGTCTTCGTGGTGAACCCTCGGTTGGGATGGCAGGCTCGGCCGTGCCTCTTGTGTCGACCTCTTGGCAGCTTCCGTTGCCAGGGCCTCCTCCAGAGCGACCTGGAACGTTAGGTCCTTCTTGCGTAGAGGCGTCGTTGCAGCTTCTCATCCTTCAGGCCACCGACGAGGCGGTCCCGAAGCATGTTCTCCAGCTCTGAGAAGTTGCAGAACCGGGCGGCTTGGCGGAGAGAGGTCACAAACCCAGTTATGGTTTCCCCAGGGGCTTGCCGCTTTGCGTAGAAGGCATTTCGACGAGCCACCACTGAGGGCTGTGGCGAAAAGTGCCCCTTAAGCTGTTCCATTATTGTTTTGTATGGAACAGTAGCAACGTCTTCAGGCGCAAGGAGAGCCTGGGCGATTTCAAATGTCTCCTCTCTGCAGACGCTGAAGAATATCGCCCTCTTCTTGACGTCTTCTTCATCGGTGACTCCTTTGGCTTCTAGGAGGAAGGTAAAACGGGAGGCGTAGGCTTCCCAGTCTCCAGATGCTGGGTTGAACGGTGAGAAGCTGCTGTCGGTTCCCATTCTGAGTTCCTTGTGTCCCGGAGCTGAAGCCTAGATACACGGTGCGAGGCAGCGGTGCGGCAGGTGGCGGTGCTGCGGTGCTGTGTGTGGCAGTCAGCTCAGCGGGATCCCATCCTCGTCGCCAGTGAAATATACTCAGAGTCGCAAAGTGATTTCATGCTCTTTATTCAGCTCATAGTGGTGAGGAGGAATGAATGAATGTCCCCTCACAGTATCTGCTTTATATACATTATTTACACAATGGGCTGCACATGATTGGCTAATTCTGGAATTCTACTGTAAGCCAATCAGGTTGTGGATTCACTTATATCTGGAGCATGATTGGGTGGTTCCTGCCAACCAATCATATTGCTGCATTGTTCTAGGACCAATCAGACTGCTGCATTCTGAATCCTATTGTTCTAGGACCAATCAGACTGCTGCAATTTGGATCCTATTGTTCTAGGACCAATCAGACTGCTGCAGTTTGGCTCCTATTCAACTCAGTACATAACACCACTTTAGCTAATGGGGCCGCCGCGCCGCCACCACATGATTTCTGTTCTCATCCTGAAGTAAAGTTCTTAACCCGAGGCACTATTTCTGGGTTAGCGGAGTCTGTAACTGGAAGCATCTGTAACCAGAAGCGTCTGTAATCCGAGGTACCACTGTACTACTCTTGTTTTCTTTTAATGATGCATTTATTCCTGTTACCTTCTTTTTCATTGTAAGCAGCTTTGGCTGTTAGTTTAATAGAAAGGCAGTACAGAAATAATAAAATAATAAACTAAAATAAAATTGAACTGCTGTAGTCTTTCAAACTCAGAGACTTCCTTCTCTGGCTTCAGATATTTCCCTCAGAGTGGATCTTACACACACAGCTCAGGAACTATATCCCTATGTAGTGAACCCCAAGAACCCCAATTCTCTCTTTCTCCATCTATCTTCCCCTCCCAAAGTGCTGACCCCACCCCCTTCTGACTAGCTGTACCCACAGCCAATCAGAAGGAGGCTACAACTCAGCACTCTGGTGGAATTCCATGGCACTGCATCACCAAACTCTCGTCTAGCTGAGTTGTCAGTCTCAGCATCCTAATGAAGAAGAGAGGGGGACTTTTGGATGAGCAATTCTTATAGTTCTAATATTTCTATTGTATCTTCCTAGAGTTTCCTGCCTATTTCCCATTGTGTTGATTCTGCTTAATTGAAAGCTGAAAGAATATAATCCTAGTGACTAAACTGTTTATCCTTGCTTATTAACTGTTTATCCTTGCTTATTATTATCTATTGAATTTATATACCACCCTATACCAGGAGGTATAGTCCCTGCACAAAATTCATAAGATCTAAGGTAAAGGTAAAGGGACCCCTGATGATTAGGTCCAGTCGTGGCCGACTCTGGGGTTGCGCCGCTCATCTCGCTTTATTGGCTGAGGGAGCCGGCGTACAGCTTCCGGGTCATGTGGCCAGCATGACAAAGCTGCTTCTGGCGAACCAGAGCAGTGCACGGAAACGCCGTTTACCTTCCCGCTGGAGCAGTACCTATTTATCTACTTGCACTTTGACATGCTTCTGAACTGGACCGAGCAACGGGAGCTCACCCTGTCATGGGGATTCGAACCGCCAACCCTCTGATCAGCAAGTCCTAGGCTCAGTGGTTTAACCCTCAGCGCCACCCGCGTCCCTTCATAAGATCTAGACTATCCTTATTACCAGATTTCATCACCATTGTTTATTGGTGGGTAGCTGGGAAAATTCCTGCTAAGAAGAAATTTTGAGGTAAGTGTCAAAAAAGCTCACAGAACTTGAGAGGACCTCTTCTGCACATCACTCTATTATAGCTCTATATTCTGGTCCAGGTCTCTTCAACCTTTTAACTCAAACATGCATTGGGAGACCCATTTCTAAATCTTTCACCATATATTTCCCAATGCACCAGTTGAAGACCAATGTTGAATGCACTATTTGACAGAATACTTTTGGAACATTTCCTTGCATCCAATTTGGACCCTGATTTGTGTATGTGTTTGTTGTTTCTTGCCACTCATTTGGGATCAAACTATTTATGTGGTTAGGAGATCAGGATGACGGGCAATCTTATACGTTACCTGCTTCACCCTTTAGGGCAAAACGTTTGCTCCCTAGCAGAGAGCGCGTGTTGCAGTGGGGGATACAAGCCACCCCAGTGTTGCTGGGCGGATTTGCGGAGTGACCCAGGCAGTGAATTGGTTAATTGGGTCGCTGGGGAGAATTGCTTGTTGCCAATTTTGAAGGAGGGGTCAGAGGTTTTAAATACTGGTCGCCCAACTTTGAGCGTTCTCTTGGCTGCTTGCACCGGATCACCCGCCCACCCTCCCTGTATTGGGGGGTTTGTTCGCTTGACCTTGCTATGCCTGTCATGGGGTCGTCTGCTTTGAGGCAGGGGCCTGGTAGAAATTTGTCCATTTGGCTGATTGGCTGGTGCCATTTGGTTTTGCCTACTGTGTAGCAAATCGTCACAACTTGTAAGGTTGGCGGTTAGGCATTGGTTAAAATTGGTTGGTGGAGGGGTAAGTGCCTACCCCTCCAATGGTGGTGCGGAAAGGGAATTCCGTTAAAGGAATCCAGAGGCTTGCCATTCTTTTTCTCCTAGTCCCTGGCATCGGACTTGGGCTGTGCAAGCCACCAGGAGCATGAGGGTGAGAAGTGAGGGACTGAGGCCAAGCTTCATTTTCTCCCCCAAAATTTGTTTCCCGCACTGGCTTTCGCTGGAATCCGGAAGTCAGTTCTGTCCCTGGGCAAGGACAGATAGTCGGAACCAATGCCTAAGCAACCACTCACTTGTGTGTATTTAAATAAAGTTGTGGCCAAAATCGTGCCAAAAACCCAAACCAAAATTGATGTGTGATGTGTGAGTTATTGGGGGGTGGCTTGGGGACCTCGACACGCAAACAGTAGCTCTTAAACCCAATCTCACCAGCTTGCTTTTATATATATTTTAAGTTTGCAGATCTCGCTGTTACATCTAGCTGCCCTCTGGGATATTATCTGTACTTATACTTTCTTCCAGACAGTGACTAAAAATACTAAAAATAGTGATGGCATACCCTGTCTATTTCACAGAATTCTAGCATATTGATTGTGTTGTCTTCACAAAGTCCATGCACAATTGACTCTCAACTTACACAGCGGTTACATTCAGAAGCCAAAATCATGTATAGTTCCTGCACCTCTAAATGCTCTTCAAAGGTGAGTACAATGGCGGCTGAATTGACAATGTTTCCTCCCCCAGATACCTGCCCCCAGGGCCGGATTTAGGTTTCATGAGGCCCTAAGCTACTGAAGGTAATGGGGCCTGTTATGTGCTGAGCTGAATCCTAGAACAATAGGATCCAGAATGCAGCAGTCTGATTGGTCCACAGGATCCACCCAAGCCAGCTCCAGGTGGAAGTGAATCAGCAACCTGATTGGCCTGCAGGAGCAGCCAATCAGGCTCCTGGATGAAGTGAATCCACAACCTGATTGGCCTACAGGAGCTGCCCGGAATTAGCCAATAACATGGGGCCCATTGTGTAAATAATGTATATATAGCCAGACATCTGGCGGAAAGTTTCATTCATTGCTACTACGAGCTGAATAAAGAGCATGAAATTCACACTCAATTCCGAGTATATTTCAGGGCCCTTTATATGTCCAGCTGCCCTTT
Source organism: Podarcis gaigeae (assembly GCF_964106915.1). Classification (NCBI taxonomy): domain Eukaryota; kingdom Metazoa; phylum Chordata; class Lepidosauria; order Squamata; family Lacertidae; genus Podarcis; species Podarcis gaigeae. The sequence continues at coordinate 11,131,479 of NC_139685.1, forward strand.
GTCAACAACAAATTGTCACTGTTTTTTGTGTTGAATATATGCTATATGGTGATTTATGGACCTAATAGGTATCTAAAGCCATATTGTTTGTTTCTTTTCTCTTATATTTTGAAATGTGCATCCTGGGTTTTTTTCTTTAGTTTTTTTTTGGGGGGGGGCGGCTCCCAAGAGAGTGGGGCCCTAAGCTATAGCTTTTTTAGCTTATACGTAAATCCGGCACTGCCTGCCCCTGTTTTATTTTTTTGTTTTTCAGCCAAGTGCATAAAGCTGAATTCGCACAAATTAAATGTAGGTGAATTGTGAGTTGACTGCATTGCTGTCAGGTGTGGGGCAAAAGCCATGGTCATTTATATAGCCCCAAGCAAGCACTGTATGTTACTTCAAAAATAATCATACAATAAATTGGGCGGGCTGGGTAGCAAAACTCGAATAAGTTTGTTCCCATATGATCAACTCAGCGATAATGCTAGCTAGAACAGAAGGAAGTTTTATTTCTGCTTTAGGCAGTCAATTAAATTTTCTGTCATTGGGAAAGTAAAGGCTTTGCTGGCAAAAAGGGATTTATGAGATACTGGGAGTTGTCAGCTGCTTGCTTGCGAAGCCATATAACCATAAAGAAATCAATACAGGAGACAGACCATTTTGCTCTGAAGTGTTTTAATGCGACTTTATCATTTAGAAATAATTTTTCCATCATGGCCAAAAAGGAATGGGATGGGTAAACATCAGTGGCGTGCTAGGTTAAGGAATTATTGTGTTTCCTTCAGGAAGATTCACATGCATACGTCGCCTGATATAAGCAATTTGGCTCACAGCTGAATGTGTGAATGGTATCGGTGGAAAGAAGCACTTCATCTTAGCTGATGCCAGAAAGATCTCTCTGTGGTATATGATCTGTGCTGGATTGACAAGTATTGATGTTGCAGTTTTAAAGGAAGAGGGCTTTCCAGCGCAAAGAATGTTAGGGCACAAGAAACACCCACAACATGGACCAGCTGGATGCAGAAGAGTGGCAGGAGGCATCAGCTAGGGAACCCATCGAAGGGAAGAAGGCTCAGAGCCAGGGGATTGGTGGTGGGACAATCATGAGTGGTCAGAGGGAGAAGACAGAGAGGAGGAGGTGTTGGAAGCTGAAGAGGCAACAGGGCAGGAGAGGAGGGGCAGAGATAAATCAGGCTGGTGAAGAAGTCAAGGTGTCTCCCTCTCTAGCTGCAACCACCCTTCCCCCCAGTCTCCCACAACCAGAAAAGGTACAAAGAGGGAGGCGCAAAGACAGGCATGGCAAGATACTTTCAGATTGGTTGGGAAGGACCCAGGAGGGGAGGAGACTTAGGGAACTGTAGGGAGCCGGGAAGCAAACTGGGGCAAGATCTACCAGTACAAGTTGCTATGTTCACTAGGCCTGGCCTCTTAAGAGTTAACTTAGCTGAAACCAGGTGATTTATTGCTGACATGTCCTGACACATGGCTACAGGACTGAGGTTGCCCTCACAAGCCTCTGGGGTAGGAAAAATGGCTTGTAATAATAATAATTTATTATTTATACCCCGCCCATCTGGCTGGGTTTCCCCAGCCACTCTGGGCGGCTTCCAACCGAATATTAAAAACAATACAGCGTCAGACATTAAAAAGTTCCCCAAACAGGGCCGCCTTCAGTTGTCTTTTAAAAGTAAAATAGTTGTTTATTGCCTTGACATCTTGTGGGAGGGTGTTCCACAGGGCGGGTGCCACTACCAAGAAGGCCCTCTGCCTGGTTCCCTGTAACCTCACTTCTCTCAGTGAGGGAACTGCCAGAAGGCCCTTGTAGATGCCCTGAGGCAACATTGAAGGTAACAGTAACCTTCCTTTAAGTCATGGGCATCGAGAAAACTTCAAATGAGTAACTTCTATGAGGCTCTCTGAGCCCTCCCCAATTTTGCTCTCCTCATTGACAATATAAGGATACACTCATGATTCCCCCCAGACTCTGGAGAAAACTTTGGAAGGGCGATTTGAAGTTCACAGCATGTTATTCCTTGAAGGAGAACTACTTGGAAATGATTTGTAGATGGTATTCAGCTCTGAGTAGACTTGCTAAAATGTATAAGTCTGAAACATATAAGTGCTGGAGATGTAATGAGGTTGAGGATACGTTTTATTGTATGTGGTGGACTTGTAAAGGGCAAAAGAGTACAGGGAAATGATACAGTGTCAAAAAAAGGTTATTTATGTATGCCACTACTGTGGCCCGTGCTTTGCTAGCCCGAAAATGGAAAACAAGTGAAGTTCCAACCAAAGAAGAATGACAACTTAAACTGATGTAATATGCGCAGCTTGCAGATTTAACATATAGAATAAGAGAACAAGAAGAACACACCGGTATGTTTAAAGAAGACTGGAAAATGCTTATTGAATATATGGGTGGAAATTGTGTACATTTAAAAACGCTGGTAGCGTTAAAATAAATTCAACAGTGTAAATAGGTTTTGATGGATGCACCAATGGAATACTGAATGTTTTAGTTCATGTAAAATATGCAGGGATGTATGGGATATGTAAAATGAACCACGGAAAGAGAAGAAGGGAAGTCACTGATTTAAGGTTGCTTAAATGAATATTTTGAAAGTAAATTAGAAAAGAATTAAGATAAGTTATGATGTAAAGGAAGAAGGACATGGGTGGAGTTGCAATGCCTTTCGCTCTACTCTCAGGGTTTTGCTGCTTCGTTCTTCAATGCACCACTTCCCCCAAAAGCAACAAGCCTCGAGCGATGAAGATACGTGCAAGTATCTTGCCACATGCAACTAGTGCATGACAATGTAGAATAATTATTTAAATAAGTGCACCTGGCCCTCTGAAGGAAATAGCCGGGGCACCATGTCACGCCTGTGAATCCTTTAAATTAGGGGTGGCACTAAACCACAGAGCCTAGGGCTAGCCGATCAGAAGGTCGGCGGTTCGAATCCCCGCAACGGGGTGAGCCCCCGTTGTTCGGTCCCTGCTCCTGCCAACCTAGCAGTTCGAAAGCACGTCAAATGCAAGTAGTTAAATAGGTACCGCTCCAGCAGGAAGGTAAACGGCGTGTCCATGCGCTGCTCTGGTTCACCAGAAGCGGCTTAGTCATGCTGGCCACATGACCCGGAAGCTGTCTGCAGATAAACGTCAGCTCCCTTGGCCAATAAAACAAGATGAGCGCCGCAACCCCAGAGTCGTCCGCGACTCAACCTAATGGTCAGGGGTACCTTTACCTTTAACCTATTATGGCCTGAAGGCTGCTTTCACAAGTCTCAGCTAACTCTCTGGGGGACTGCATACTATAGGTGGGTATTGTCACTTTCTTACACACACAGTCACAATCACATAGGGCACACACACACAGAACATACACATGAACTCAGCTCTGCCCACCCCATACAGATAAGCTAAGAAGGGAAATGCTTAAATGCTCAATCCATTGACTGTGTATGAAATGATTTGCATTCCTATCAAGGTACAGTACTACTTTAGTTTTTATTTTTGCTGCTGCCATCAAAATCAGGAGGTTCTCTGGGGTGGGGAAGAATTTTTTTCTTGGGAACCACTGAACTTAGAGTTACAGTGGTACGTCGGGTTGCATACACTTCAGGTTACATACACTTCAGGTTACAGACTCCGCTAACCCAGAAATAGTACCTCGGGTTAGGAACTTTGCTTCAGGATGAGAACAGAAATCATGCTCCGGCGGCACGGCGGCAGCAGGAGGCCGCATTACCTAAAATGTTGCTTCAGGTTAAGAACGGACCTCCGAAAAGAATTAAGTACTTAACCCGAGGTACCACTGTATTCACTTCGGCATTTCCAAGTCATCTATATTCCACTTGAGGCTTCCATTCAATTGATTCTTGCAAGCTCTTGTTTTGAAATTACAACCCACTCAAGGTGTGTCATCGTTCGATTCATTTCCATAACCAAGTATATAATCCAGTGCTAAAGTCAGCTAAAAATGAGTCAGACACAGTTTCACTTCAGGGCAGCTTCCTGCAGAGCAAATACTTCAAAAAAAAAAGTGACAAAATCATACAAATCTTCACAGTAAGCAAAAAAATTACCTGAGATTGGCACAGCATAGGAGATGATTAACAGATTCAGAATTTTCTTCATTCCACTCACCTGTTTAAACTATCCATCTGCAGAATCACAGAAAATTCAGGCATCACTCCAAGTGTTTTCAAATGGCTATATTTGCCACCTGCCAAATCTCACAGTTTCACACATTCCCCATTCTCCAGCTCATTCCTCTCCCCAGTAATCTGCATTCAGTTAAACCACCACAACTCTATTTTGCTAGCTCTCTTCAAAGTCCCAATGTGTCATAGACACAATTTTACATGGAAAAAAAAAATTAAGATAAGGTTTTGGTGTGTTTTTAAACTCCCTAATAAAGGTACAAAATTTAAATCCCCAGAGTTCTAACATCCAAGAATATGTACACGCCGCACCTGTTATCACTAAAGCATAAATGAAAAAAAGAACCAAATTATAGCAGACTGCAGTTCTGGTTGCCCATCTCTGAAAGGATACAGCAGAGCTGTAAAAGCTGCAAAACAGGACAACCAAAATGTACAAAGGACTGGTTCACCTTTGAAAACTTGAGGTTTTTGGTGCTTTTTAGAATGGGGATGGGGTATTATGAGGTTTTTTATTATGATCAGGAGTGGGGAACCTGTGGCTATCCAAAGTTTGCAGGACTCCATTGGGTCAGGGATGATGGAAGCTGTACTCCAACCATCTGCATTACACTGGTTCCCTGTTCCTGCCCCTCATATTTTATTTGCCTTATACAGCCTTCCTTTTCCATGCCCCATGGCAGCCATTTTATGACTGGTGGCTACCACACATGTGCTCAGAAATGCACATGTGCCCATCTGAAAGACCACAGGTCGTCCTTCTCTAGTTTAGATAGTTATACAATGTGCAGTGAAAGCAGCAGAAAACTCTAGACAGACAGCACAATTAAAGATTGGGGTAGGTAGCCATGTTGGTCTGATACCGTTGAAATAAATCTAAAAATTAAAATATTGTCCAGTAGCACCTTAGGTAAAGGTAAAGGGACCCCTGACTGTTAGGTCCAGTAGTGAACGGCTGGGGTTATGGTGCTCATCTCGCTTTATTGGCCAAGGGAACTGGCATACAGCTTCTGGGTCATGTGGCCAGCATGACTAAGCCACTTCTGGTGAACCAGAGCAGCACACGGAAATGCCATTTACCTTCCCACCGGAGCAGTACCTATTTATCTACTTGCACTTTGATGTGCTTTCAAACTGCTAGGTTGGCAGGAGCAGGGACTGAGCAACAGGAGCTCACCCCGTCTCGGGGATTCGAACCGCCGACCTTCTGGTCGCCAAGTCCTAGGCTCTGTAGTTTAGACCACAGCGCCACCCACGTCCCTAGCGCCACCTGTGTCCCTAGCATGCACACAAAAACTCATACACAGAACAAACTAAGTTGGTCTCTAAAGTGCTACTGGACAATTTTTAAAGAATAATTAAAGGCAGGCCCATAATTAAACAGAGGAATTTGCTGCCCCAATATGTGTTGGCGACCACCAGATTAATTTACTTTAAAAGGTGGTTAGATAAACTCAAAGAGGACAGGTGTATTAATGTACCTTAGCAATTAACAGTTAAATAGCCCCTCCAGTTGCACAGGCAGTGGTCATGGAGTCCAAGGGCATTTGTAGGGCTACAATTTCCCCAGCTACACCCTGCACAATTATGGGTAGGCAGCATCTCTTAGCTGCTTCATATTGCCATTTCCCTATCCAGTATTGCTAATGCATGATCTAGTGTGAATACCTCTCACATTTTGATGACCACATTATATCTCCCGCTCCTTCATAACCCCCAAAGCATGCATTATTCAATTGTCAACGGCGCTTATTAACTAGCGAGGCTTCATCTAGTAGTATCACACTTTGCTATCCTTCCACAACGTTTGTTGATGCTGCCATCTTGTGGCCACAAGCGCAATAGTTAGGTTCTATTTTATTTTATTTTTAATATTTTATTAAGGGTTTTCTTGTTTTACAGTGTAAATGTAATGCCTCGTATTTTGTTTTCCCCATGTAACATTTTTACAAATCCATTTCATTTGTTGAGGCATTAGGGGGAGAAGAAAAAAAAGGGGGGAAAGAAAGGGGGTGGAGGGAGGGGAGATGGATGGGGGTGGGGTCGGGTAGCGGTGTTTCTATTATGCTTAATGTATGTAGATTTCGGTGTCAGCGTGCTTGTGTTGTTCACTTGTGTTCCTTTGGTGGTGAGAGAGGTTGGGGTTGGCCTAGGGTGTGGTTGTTTGTTTGTGATTGGCTGTGGTGATCTTTGTTTTCGTGTGTGAGTTGGGTGGGTAGGTGTTTTGGATCAGGTTAGCCATATTGATTTGTATGCTGTTGGTGGATTATTGTCATTGTCCTGTTGGGCTGTGTATGTGATAAAGGGGAGCCATACCGGGGTGAAGGTGTCTTCTTCTGTTTGTCCCCGTGAAAAATCCAACTATTCTGGACAACAGCCATACAAGAAATATGTAAAACAACTAAGCAAGTATTAGACTTCACCCCAAAATTGGCCCTACTAAACATCTTCCAAGACAACAATGCCCATTTACATCACAAAGAACTCATAACCCACCTATTTTCAGCAGCCAGAAACACCATAACCAGACACTGGAGAGACCTGTCAGGAGTAAGCATGGACCAATGGTACCAAATAGTATGGGAAACAGCCCTACTAGAAAAATTAGTTCGGTTCTATTTATTCCCCAACCGCACAAAACAATGGCTAAGATTTCGAGGTTTGCAGACAACCTTTGGGGCCGTTAAATACCTATGCATATACACTATCCAGCTCAATGAACAGCATATGGTGTAATGTCTTCACACACACACTGCTGTCTCTGTTGTGCACCTTTCTCCTTTTCTCTCCTGCATAGAATTGTTGAGCTGGAAGAGTTTGGATTTGATATCCTGCTTTATCACTACCCTAAGGAGTCTCAAAGCGGCTAACATTGTCATTCCACCCCCCCCCCCAACAAATACTCTGTGAGGTGAGTGGGGCTGAGAGACTTCAAAGAAGTGTGACTGGCCCAAGGTCACCCAGCAGCTGCATGTGGAGGAGCGGAGATGCGAACCCGGTTCACCAGATTACGAGTCCACCGCTCTTGACCACTACACCTCACTGGGTCATCTAGTCCAACCGCCTGCAATGCAGGAATCTTTAGCCCAACTTGGGCTCAAACCCATGACCCAGAGATTAAGAGTCTTGGGATCTATCAACTGAGCATTCCCCAGATGTGGGTTTGTAGCTCAGTTTTTGGGGAAATACAGTGGGAATCAAATGGTGCTTTTTCTGGATTGAGTCACACATAAAAAGGTAAAGGTAAAGGACTACTGGACGGTTAAGTTCAGTCAAAGGTGACTCTGGGTTTGCGGTGCTCATCTCGTTTTCAGGCCAAGGGAGCCAGTGTTTGTCCACAGACAGCTTTCCGGGTCATGTGGCCAGCATGACTAAACCGCTTCTGGTGCAAGGGAACACCATGACGGAAGCCAAAGCGCATGGAAATGCTGTTTATCTTCCCACCACAGCAGTACATATTTATCTACAGTTCTCTAACTGTTGGTTTTCGAACACCCGGCAACTCGTATGTTTCGGCTCCTGAATGATTGAAAATGTTATTTTGGAAGCTAAATGTCCGACAGGACTTCTGCAGCTTCTGAAATATACCTGGAGTCGAGTGTGAATTTCATGTTCTTTATTCAGCTGATAGTAGCAATGAATGAAGCTTTCCCCAAAACATCTAGCTATATATACATTATTTACACAATGGGCCCCGCGTGATTGGCTAATTCCGGGCTGCTCCTGCAGGCCAATCAGTTTGCTGTTTCACTTCAGCCAGGAGCCTGATTGGCTTCTCCTGCAGGCCAATCAGGTCGCTGATTCACTTCCACCTGGAGCTGGATTGGGTGGCTCCTGCGGGCCAATCAAACTGCTGCATTCTGGATCCTAATGTTCTAGGATTCAGGTCAGTACATAACACATTGCTTTGACACTGGTGATCTTTGCTTCTTCCAGTACACTGGTATTAGTTTGCCTGTCTTCCCAAGTGATGTATAAAATTTTACAGAGACATTGTTGATGAAATCTAAGACAAGTGTTTTGCTCTGTGCGCCTGGGTTTCCTATTGGCTCTCACCCCTTCTTATGCTGTGACGTAAGCCATTGATGAGGGTGGGTTAAACCACAGAGCCTAGGACTTGCCAATCAGAAGGTCGGCGGTTCGAATCCCCGCGACGGGGTGAGCTCCTGTTGCTCGGTCCCTGCTCCTGCCAACCTAGCAGTTTGAAAGGACGTCAAAGTGCAAGTAGATAAATAGGTATCACTCCGGTGGGAAGGTAAACGGCATTTCCGTGCGCTGCTCTGGTTCGCCAGAAGTGGCTTAGTCATGCTGGTCACATGACCCGGAAGCTGTACGCTGGCGAGATGAGCACCTCAACCCCAGAGTCAGTCACAACTGGACCTAATGGTCAGGGGTCCATTTACCTTTTTAAGCCCTTCCCATAGTTCCCCTGACTCTCTTTAATGGCAGCCTGGTGGTAACAGAGAGAGGTGCAGCCTGAAGGCAGCGTCCCAGAATCCCCACTGTGCTACAAAGGCTGCCCCAGTGACTTTTCTGTATTTTGCCCTTTATCTTCATGCAAGGACAAGCCATTTTTCCTTTGTAAAAATTCCCCAGTGATGACAGGAAGAACACCACAAGATGAATGATATTAATTAAATCTTATTCATACCACTGTGTTGACAGTGCTGGTTGCATGGCTGACAAGAAAATAAATGAAGGGAAGGCGCAACAAGGGCAGGGGCAGTTTAAAAATAAAAATCGGCTGCAGGCGCATCATGCATTTAAAGCACATGACTCAACCCTCCCCCCTAAAAAAAGAATCATGGGAACTGTAGTTTAAGGGTGCTGAGAACTGTAGCTCTATGAGGGTAACCTTCAGTTCCCAGAATCTTTCGTCCGGGGAGGGAGTTTTGTGTTTTGAAATTTCTATTCTCCTTTTGGGTGCTCAAAGCTTCTTGAAGCATACCTGGATAGCTCAGTTGGTTAGAGCATGGGCTAAAAATGCCAAAATTGTACATTTGTTCCCCCTATGGGACAGCTGCATATTCCTGCATGGATCTGTTTTTCCCCAGGACTACAATTCCCATCATTGCTGACCACCGGTCTTGCTAGCTAGGGATGATGGGAGTTGTAGTCCAAAAACAGCTGATGACCCAACGTTGGAAACACTGGCCTGGATGAGCCTTAGGGTCACTTCCACCTCTCCAATTCTATGATTTATTGCACTGATCCTTACAACAACCCTATAAATTAGGTTGGCATTAGTATCCCAATCAGGCTAATAACTACCAGCCCCCTCACCAAAGGCAAGTGCAAACTGGTTGTGGGCAGCCTGTGTCTAGTGAATTGGAGCCCATTTGTGGATAACTGTACAGTGGTACCTTGGGTTACATACGCTTCAGGTTACAGATGCTTCAGGTTGCAGACTCTGCTAACCCAGAATTAGTACCTCAGGTTAAGAACTTTGCTTCAGGATGAGAACAGAAATTGTGCAGCGGTGGTGCGGTGGCAGCGGAAGGCCCCATTAGCTAAAGTGGTGCTTCAGGTTAAGAACAGTTTCAGGTTAAGAACGGACCTCCAAAACGAATTAAGTTCTTAACCCGAGGTACCACTGTATGGGCAAATGCATGAACTGTCGGCACACACAACCTCAGGGGCAGAACTAGTTGGCAAAGCCCCACTCCCAGGTTGATTGACACAGGATGCTTGTGTCATTATTGCATTTGATAATCATTTTATGTATGTTGAATAAGATGAAGCTGGCAGTAATACATTTTTAACACTTGGCTCTTTCATTCCAACACTTCATTTATTTAAACTAACCTAGCTATTATTTTTTCTTTTCTTTTTGGGCTTATCTGCCCTTCCCAAAGTCTTTGATAGGATAATTATTTCATATGCAGTGTTTTATTTCCAGTTCTCTAACAATGGGAATAGTTGGGTTTTCTCCAGTGCTATTTTCTGGGGCTACACAAGGGTATACATAGTACATAGTACATAGTGTTGGTGTTGACCTTTAAAGCCCTAAATGGCCTCAGCCCAGTATACCTGAAGGAGCATCTCCACCCCCATCGTTCTGCCCAGACGCTGAGGTCCAGCGCCGAGGGCCTTCTGGCGGTTCCCTCATTGCGAGAAGCAAAGCTACAGGGAACCAGGCAGAGGGCCTTCTCGGTAGTGGCGCCCGCCCTGTGGAACGCCCTCCCATCAGATGTCAAAGCGATAAACAACTACCTGACATTCAGAAGACATCTTAAGGCAGCCCTGTTCAGGGAAGTTTTTAATGTGTGACATTTTAGTGTATTTTTGGTCTCTGTGGAAGCCGCCCAGAGTGGTTGGGGAAACCCAGCCAGGTGGGCGGGGTACAAATAAATTATTATTATTATTATTATTATTATTATTATTATTATTATTATTATTACTACTACTACTACTACTACTACTACTACTAGCACCTCCCCCACCCCACCCCACCCCAAAAAACCTAAAAGTGGGGTCTTAACTGCAACGACTTCCTGGTGAGTTCCAGCCCCCGCTTATTTAAAAAAAGTACTGCATTTATATCATATGCCTGGATGGGCAGGAAATGGGGGTGGGATGAATGATTCTGAGCAGGAAATGGCAGGAATAGAAAATCTGCTTTTCAGGTTTGTTTGTTGGTTGGTTGGTTGGTTGGTTGGTTGAAAAAAAAAATTGTTCACACATAAGCTTTATCATTTCTAATTTAGTTAGGGTGCTTCCACCAGCCTATCACTATTTGGGGGGGGGGTGAATCAATCATATACTGGCAAATTGAGGTTGCACAATTATGGTCTTGGGAGGTCTTGTGCAACAAACTCATTCTCCCTCGCTCCAAATTTGAATTTGAATTTTATTATTTCGGTCACAGACCAGTTCCAGCCCACATAGAATATCAAGGAAGTCATAAAACACGATAGGGATACATATGAATTTGCTATTAGTTATAACAGGGGCAATACAGATATAGCAACAGTTAAAAATATATATAAATTAAAACTTAGTCATTAGCATATAACCTAAAGTTATCATTTAAAACCTTAATCATTATGAAAGCACAGCTTGTTCTCCAAGTTTTATGGCAATCGCACAGAATTTGGCTACCCTTGTAAAATGATGTAGCAACCCATTGAACCCTTTCTTCAAGGTGGAGCTCCACCTTTCCTCTTTGCAGAGATGCAGAACTACAGCCTGAAACCCCCATGAAAACTAGCCAACACCTAAAGAGCACATTAACTATGATAGCTCATACTCAGAGTAAGCCCTACTCAGAGTAGACCCACTGAAATTAATGTTCCTAAGTTAATCATGCCCATTCGTTTTAATGGGTCTAGTCTGAGAAGGACTAGCATTGGAAACAGTACAGTGGAAGTTGAGTGGGGTTTAGCTGATCTTATTTTGCAATGGCCATCTTACACATTTGCATCAACTTACACTAGTTTTTGGGACTCGGGTGGCGCTGTGGGTTAAACCACAGAGCCTAGGACTTGCCAATTAGAAGGTCGGCGGTTCGAATCCCCACGATAGGGTGAGCTCTCGTTGCTCGGTCCCTGCTCCTGCCAACCTAGCAGTTTGAAAGCACATCAAAGTGCAAGTACATAAATAGGTACCGCTCCGGCGGGAAGGTAAACAGTATTTCCGTGCGCTGCTCTGGCTTGCCAGAAGTGGCTTAGTCATGCTGGCCACATGACCCGGAAGCTCCCTCTGCCAATAAAGCGAGATGAGCACCGCAACCCCAGAGTCGGCCACGACTGGACCTAATGGTCAGGGGTCCCTTCACCTTTTTAATGTGATCTCAGGATCCTTGTCCTCTACCTGGGATTTTAGACATTGAAGTTTGGATTCATTTGGAGATTTTTGCATAGCAGAGGTGATAAATACCGAGCGTATATCCCCATAGAAACAGCAGCATAACAATGCATTAGAGACAGTTTCTACCTCCATCAAGCCACAGGTACAGACTCGTTCAGTGTATGGTTTACCCTCAAATCTGCCCTGCAATAAGGCAGATGGCAGCATGTTGAATCTAGCGAGAGTAAATGACCATCTGTAGTTAGGTATTTGTAATTTTGACAAATAATTTGCTGCTCCCTCCAAACTGTACTTTTTGCAATGAGGAAAGTGGTGGGGAAATGCACAGAAAAGTGTGGGATATCACTTGCTTTGGCACATCATCTAACCTCCCCATAAGCAAATCACAGCATGAACGCTCCTTAAATGCTGGTTGTCTAGAAGTGCACTTAGGGACGTGGGTGGTGCTGTGGGTTAAACCACAGAGCCTAGGACTTGCCGATCAGAAGGTCGGCGGTTCGAATCCCTGCGACGGGGTGAACTCCCGTTGCTCGGTCCCTGCTCCTGCCAACCTAGCAGTTCAAAAGCATGTCAAAGTGCAAGTAGATAAATAGGTACCGGTCCAGCGGGAAAGTAAACGGCGTTTCTGTGCGCTGCTCTGGTTCGCCAGAAGCAGCTTGGTCATGCTGGCCACATGACCCAGAAGCTGTCTGCGGACAAACGCCGGCTCCTTCAGCCAATAAAGCGAGATGAGCACTGCAACCCCAGAGTCGGTCATGACTGCACCTAATGGTTAGGGATCCCTTTACCTTTACCTTAGAAGTGCACTTCATTGACTCAAACAGGTTAGCTACTATGCCAGTGTGCATAATGGGAGTAAAGGTAAAGGACACCTGACAGTTCAGTCCAGTCGCGGACGACTCTGGGGTTGTGGCGCTCATCTCGCTTTATTGGCTGAGGGAGCCGACATATGTCCACAGACATCGTGTTACCGAAGCAGCATAGGATTAAGAAAACTGTTATTATAATGGGTCGCTTAAATAACGCTTAGAGAGGACTCTGATCAAGTAGTATACAAATTGTATATGAATTAATACTGAAACAAATAACAAACTGTGGGAAAAAATGGTTAAAATAAGTATGAAAATAAAATATAAATATAAAAACTGAAAAAGCAAGGAAAAACAGAAGAAAATTGGGATCATAATACAAGAGGTGAACTCTCAGAGACAGAATGTAATAGAAAATTAGATTTAAAAGAGAGCTAAATAGATTTTTTTCTGTGTTGTGGAAAAGAAAAAGGCACATTACTTTACAAGAAGCAAGAAAAAATATATAACTCTCATTTCACTTGTCTAAATTGTAAGGAAATGTCTTTCAAACATTTTACTTTTCCCTGCTTCTTTTCTGTTTTGCAGGTATATTTTCCCAGATGTTTGCTTTACTTGGCAGTACATAGGTCATCTGGAAGTACAGCAGGAAACTGCAGGAAATCATAGACATCATCTTTTTTACAAACGGACATTTCACAGGTTTCCATGGTTTTGAAATTCAAGTTGTGCCTTGTGCAGGAAACAGCAAGCAGGTGCTCCTGTAGGCCAATCAGGTTGTGGATTTATCTCCTCCTGAAGCCTGATTAGCTGCTCCTGCAGGCCAATCAGGTTGCAGATTTACCTCCTCCAGAAGCCTGATTGGCTGCTCCTGCAGGCCAATCAGATCACTGACTCACTTCCACCTGGAGCTTGATTGGATGGCTCCTGCGGACCAATTAGACTGCTGCATTCTGGATCCTATTGTTCTAGGATTCAGCTCAGTACATAACAAGAGCTGAGGCGCTGTGTCTGCTCAACTTCCTATGCTAGTTGGACCATGGCTTGGAGCTCTTTGGCCCTGTGCCTTTGCAAGGCAAACCTCCATGTGCTCTGACCCCTGGGTTGGCTGCAGAGGTGGGAACTGGCTGGATTTTGGGTTTTGGACCCTGGACCTGTTGGTCTACCAGACTGCGCACTAGCATCTGTCGTGGGATTGTGGACTCCAGCAGAACTTGCCATCAGTTCGGAAGACCCTGCTCTTCAGTGTACATGGTTAAGAGTTTTGTTCCATCTCTGAAGGCAAGAACAGCTCTGCTTCAGGTTACTTTTCTCCTGTGAGAGAATGGCAATACAGTGGTACCTCAGGTTAAGAACTTAATTCATTCTGGAGGTCCGTTCTTAACCTGAAAATGTTCTTAACCTGAGGTACCACTTTAGTTAATGGGTCCTCCTGCTGCCACCGTGCCGCTGCTGTGCGATTTCTGTTCTCATCCTGAGGCAAAGTTCTTTGTAAAAAATAAATAAATAAATATTTTTATTGAAAATTTAAACAAAACATATTATCCAAAAACATATCATCCTTAATTTCTCCCCCATTTTTCCTCCTTTCCTCCCCCCACCCTCCCACACAAACCCCCACCCCCACCCCCCTGACTTCCCTCAGTTCCAGTCTTTGGATTCTCTGTAAATGCTGTTCTCTGCATGTTACAAAATTGTATTGATCCTTAAATTGTCTAACTGATTATTATCAATAAAAAGTTTGTGAATGTTTATTCAAAGCCTGCCAAGGAGTCCAGTTCACTTTGTTGCCTCTTCAAATACTTTGTATAGGGTTCCCATTCATCTTTAAAGTCACAGTTATCCTTGTTCCGTAGCTTATGTGCTGAAGCAAAGTTCTTAACCCGAGGTACTATTTCCGGGTTAGCGGAGACTGTAACCTGAAGCGTCTGTAACCCGAGGTACCACTGTATGGAGCTAAGGCACTAACGGTACATAGAGTTGGATTTAGAAGGTTTTAATAATGTATTTGGTTGGCATGCATATTTGTGGTATGATAAGGTAAAAGCACATAAAGCGTTTAAAAATCACATTGTTAGAAAAGCATTGTTTAATATTTGGATAAGATATAAGGATTTGTTAGAAAAGAAAACCCCAAGATGGTTGTCACCAATGGAAGCGAAGGCACAGAAAAAACTCAATATGGAGGCCAAATGGCCGAAATATTGGGAAATTTTGGAACAAGATGGAGACAGAATAAAATTGCAGAGCTTTGAAAAATTGAAAAATAAAGTGCGAGATTGGCTTCATTATTACCAAATAATGGAGGCATATAATTCGGACAAAAAAGTTGGCTTCCAGGTGGAAAAATCAAAATTGGAAACAGAATTGTTTGATCCAAAAATGAAGAATTTGTCAAGAATGTCTAACTTGCTGTTGAAATGGAACACTCAGGATGAAATGGTGAAATCAGTTATGATTAAATGGGCACAAGATGTTGGACATAACATAATGATGGCTGACTGGGAACAGTTATGGACCACAGGTATGAAATTTACGGCATGTAATGCCCTAAGAGAAAACTTAATGAAAATGATTTATAGGTGGTACATGACACCAGTCAAGCTTGCAAAAATTTACCATTTGCCCGATAATAAATGTTGGAAATGTAATGAGATTGAAGGTACATTCTTTCACCTTTGGTGGACATGCCCAAGGATTAAGACATTCTGGGAGATGATTTATAATGAAATGAAAAAGGTATTTAAATATACCTTCCTGAAGAAACCAGAGGCCTTTCTCCTGGGCATGGTCGGCCAATTGGTGCCAAAGAAGGATAGAACATTTTTTATGTATGCAACAACAGCAGCAAGAATACTCATCGCAAAATATTGGAAGACACAAGATTTACCCACCCGGGAAGAATGGCAGATGAAGTTGATGGACTACATGGAACTGGCGGAAATGACTGGCAGAATCCGAGACCAGGGAGAAGAGTCAGTGGAAGAAGACTAGAAAAAGTTTAAAGACTATTTACGGAAATACTGTAAAATTAATGAATGTTAGGAAAATGTTGGAATGAAGTTATATGGCTTTAGTAGAAATGTTATAAGGAATTAAGGATAAATAGATTAATAGAGTATTAAAGGGAAAATAAGGTTAGAATGTGTTAAGATAATTATAGGATTAAAAATAGAGGAAGATGGAAAGGAATTGCTGGAAAAATTAATAGAAGTGGAATACAAAAAGGGAGGTGTGAGGAGGTCGCAGAAATAAGTGAATGAGAGATAAGATATTGAAATTATTTGATGTGTTTTAAACTGTGTTTGTTTTGTTTTGTTAGTCTAATGTTAGTGTTTTGTTAGTGTAATGTAGCATTGTTGTTGTCTTTTTGTATTGTATTGTATTGTATTGTTTTTATTATTTGTAGTGTTTAAATTGTTGAAAAAGGTAATAAATATTATTTTTTTAAAAAACAACTAATGGTACATAGAGTTGTCTCTTGCCAGACAGTCCTTAACTGTCATGATACATATTCTATCATCTCCAAATGCAAGTTTATCACATAATTCTAACCTTGTGTGGGTGGTTTTCCCAGAAACCACAGAGGACAACGCATGCTTGTAGAGGCAATAACTGTCAGAAGCCGAAACAGTAAGCAATGCAATTACCTCCACAGACAAATTTTCACTGGAGACAGATGAAATTATAATAGCTTCTAACAGAAATATAGAATTTACCAGATGGTACACAGAGCTGCTGGCTTGCTGCCAGAAAGACGCTCGTTTGTCAGACGCTGCCCTGAATTTCATATCCATTTTCAGAGCCAAGCACAGCAACTCATCATATCTGCTTGGAGAACGTGTTCAGCTGCCAATATTTTCAAGTTTTAAATCTGTATCTTATGATAAACTATTCTGTAAAGTAATGAATGCGTAACTAAAACATCTTGATTCTATTATGGGGAAAGTGTCTTGCCGGGGACCTTTTTAAACAGGTACTTAGAGATTCCATAATCAGGATATAATTGGCATATGACATAATAAGTATCATCTTGGGACCTGTGAATTCTGCCAGCTCCACCTCACCAGCTGTGGAACAAGTAATTCCATTAATTTTCTCTCAGTAGCGTTAAACAACCCTCCATTATGAATCATTTTATGTCTTTAAATTCAGGACTATGCACAATCCCACCCGATCTTTGGTCACGTTCCAGTGTGACCAGGAGACTGCTATTTGTGTGTGTGTGTGTGTGTACACACACAAACTGGGGGCAGCCCATCCCGTCTCACCACCTGAGGCAAAATGGAAAGGTCCCCCTTTCTCTGCTTAAGCCTTGTGTGATTGCAGTTTCTGGTGAGATCTTACAAGAGGTCCACAAGATCTCACTGGAACCCAGAAGGCCACAGCCACTTCTTTCTGCTTCTCCGATGGCGGCGCCAGTGGCAGGAGGTTGCCTCCCTGCCATGGGAGGCGAAGCAGTGGCCAGATCTCACCAAAAGCTGCTACTGCTGCTTCTCCTCACTACCTCTGGCTATCTCAGTCAGCTTCATGGATGGGCCAACCCTGACATACACACACAACACTATGAGCTGTGTCCCTGCTTGCCAACCCCCCTACCTCCCTTCCAACTCACCAAACCACTACTTCCAGCTCCCCGAAGTCTCCTGCCCTCTCATCTCCCTCCTTACACAACAGTATCAGCCAGTGAGGAAGCTGAGGTGAGGCTCCATTGCTCTTCAAACTTCTCAACTCTGCAGGCCACTGCTGCTGGCTGAGAGGGGGAATATGTGAGGAGTGAAGAACTCAACACACACACACACATCCCTCTCAATAAGCAGCAGTGACGTGCAGTGCTGGGAGACTGGGAAGGGCATGGGGCCCAGCCTCACCAGTTGCTACTGCCACCCCCAAGAAAAACCCTTCAGCAACAGAGGAGGAGGAGGAGGAGGAGGAGGAGGAGGAAAGAGGGGAGGCATGGCAGTGAAGCAGGAGTGGGGACAGTTGCCCCAGCCTCTTCTGATTGTTTTTCCAGGGGTCATCTGGGCTGCCACTTCTGCCTTCCTTGCCCTCTGCTGCTGAGGAGCTTCACTTTTAGAGCTGTTGTCACACTTTGAGTTTGCAGCGCCATCTCTCTGTAGCAAAGCCAACTGCAGCATGACGACACACTTATATTTTTATTATATGTTGGCACATGCTGTTTGGCCATCTCAATCATTGGGTGGGGGGGGGGATGGCCACCATTGCAGTTAGCCCCTCACACCGGTCCTGAGTGATATATTGATATATCGCCCAAGCCTAGCAGATGGTTTTCCTGATGGCTAGAAGGAGGCACCTCTCGGGGTTAAGAAGAGGGGTATGGGAAATTACTGGAGTTTTGATCTGGAGAGAGGAAGACACGGAGAGCACCGGCTGGAGCTGGAACCAAAGGGCGGCTTTGTTGAAGAGCTGCATAAACTGCTCTCTGGGAACAGCAGATAACAAATCTAAAAAATTATCAAATAATCTATCAAGGCCACTGCATGCAATTTAAAATCTCTTTTAGATGGAACGTGTAGCTGCTAGGTAGGTGTGCTCCTACAATGGAAAAATGCAACTTCTCAAGGTAAGGCAAGACCTTAAGTCAGAAGGATATAAAGCATACAAAGATTATGAGTGCGCTCTCAAAGAAATACAATTTATATGCAAAAAGGGAGAGAAATTTTGAAGTCCCACTTCAAGCCTAAGGAAGCACATTCAAGCCATTTAAATGAATTCTAATGCCTTATTTGTACTTTGAGGTCTTTCTGGAGCAACATGTGAACAACCCTCATAATATAATCCTAAAGCTATCTAAGTTTTGACCAAGTAGAATACAGTCTGAGAACAAGCACTTGTAAAGGCACAGCCCAACCGTATTACATTTACTCTGAAGTAAATCCCACAAAATTCAGGGGAACTTAGAGGAGAAGTGTAGAGTTATGGAGAAGAGACTGAGCTACAGGAAGTCAACTCTCATCTAACTGAGACATGTTCATTAATTTCCACAGGCCTATGCTGAATAAAACTTAGCTGAATATTACCCAATGTACACAAAGTGCTTTGAACTCAAACTAGGATGAAAATGGCTATGCCTCCCCTCCCTTTTATCTGAGCCTTCATCCCCAGCTAAAAACTGAGGGGAATTTCCATGACTTTCATGAGCAGGTGAAATTAAGTAACTTTCAGGTGCCATAGGTGAGTTTATATTTAGAGCAGACTTGACCAAGTGTTTTTCTTGTAACAAGAAAATCAGCCACCTTGTCTTCAGAGGAAATTCTACACCACCCAAAAGTTCTACAGTCCCAAAAAAAGTCACCAAAAACGTAAACCCAGTCTTCCCCTGTCAGGGGAGATTTTTGCCACAGAAAATACTTCACCCCTGTCTTACTTTGAACACTCTACAGCAGGCATAGGGAAACTCGGCCCTCCAGCTGTTTGGGGACTACAATTCCCATCATCCCTGACCACTGGTCCTGTTAGCTAGGGATCATGGGAGTTGTAGTCCCGAAACATCTGTAGGGCCAAGTTCGCCTATGCCTGCTCTACAGTACTATATAAATAGGTACATCACAAGTAAGGCAGTGCCACTGAACAGCAACTGAATTACCACCAATGTAAACTTCACATTGCTATGGTTGACAAAATAAAAGGATGCCTTGCCCTGTCAGGCCCATGTGCAAAAGCAACAATATCCTTCCGAGATACAAATAAAAGAAAGGTGCATTTTAGATGGTTTACCACTAGGTGGCGATAATTCAACACGGACCAATGCCACCTATTCTGAATAAATGCAAAGTGCCAATTGAAAGTTGTATTCAGAAATGTAAGCTTCAGGTATAGATTTGAGGCTGTAGTCTTAAATGCAGTGGAAATATTATTTTTTCACGTGGTGTTCAATGATATTTAAATACACAATCAAAAGTTTTAACTCTCCTTCTTCTGGTTCTAAAAGTTTTAGTTCTTGCCTTTCGTTTTGTTTGTTTACTACTTTTCTGCAAACTGCTTTCGAGACCTTGGCTAGGGTCAAAATGCAATACAGTGGTATCTCGGGTTAAGTACCTAATTTGTTCTGGAGGTCTGTTCTTAACCTGAAGCTGTGCTTAACCTGAAGCACCACTTTAGCTAATGGAGCCTCTCACTGCCTTAGTGCCACCGGAGCACAATTTCTGTTCTCATCCTGAAGCAAAGTTCTTAACCTGAAGCACTATTTCTGGGTTAGCGGAGTCTGTAACCTGAAGTGTATGTAACCTGAAGCATATGTAACCCGAGGTACCACTGTACAAACATGTGTTTATAAATACAGTTTAAAAACAAGTCTCACGAAAATCAATGAGGTTTCCTTCAAAATGTATTTGCTCGGTATTAGGGAGTTAAACTATTTCAGACCAGGTGCGGCAAACATGATTCTTATTTTATTACTTATTAAATTTGTATACTGCCCTTCACCCAAAGATCACAGAGTGATTCACAACATAAAAATGAGAATGCAGAATACATAATGAAACCTGGAGCTACTTTTGAAGGGGACATGGAAACTACAACTAATCCACAATGCGGCAGCTAGGGTGGTCACTGAGAGCGGCCGCCGAGACCATATAACACCGGTCCTAAAGAACATATACTGGCTCCCAGCACATTTACGAGCACAATTCAAAGTGTTGGTGCTTTGAAGTCCTAAATGGTCTCGGCCCAGTATACCTGGAGGAACATCTCCACCCCCATTTTTCAGCCCAGACACTGAGGTCCAGTGCTGAGGGCCTTCCGGTTCCCTCGCTGTGAGAAGTGAGGTTACAGGGAACCAGGCAGAGGGCCTTCTCGGTGGTGACGCCTGTCCTGTGGAACACCCTCCCATCAGATGTCAAGGAAATAAACAACTATCTGACATCTGAAGGCAGCCCTGTTTAGGGAAGTTTTTAGTGCTTGATATTTTATTGTGTTTTTGCATATGCTGGGAGTTGCCCAGAGAAGCTGGTACAACCCAGTCCCATGGGCAGGGTATTATTATTATTATTATTATTATTATTATTATTATTGAAATGCTTTTGCTTCAGGCCTAAAGATATGTAATGAAGAAGAAGAGGAGGAGGAGTTTGGATTTGATATCCCGCTTTATCACTACCCAAAGGAGTCTCAAAGCGGCTAACATTCTCCTTTCCCTTCCTCCCCCACAACAAACACTCTGTGAGGTGAGTGGGGCTGAGAGACTTCAGAGAAGTGTGACTAGCCCAAGGTCACCCAGCAGCTGCATGTGGAGGAGCGGAGACGCGAACCTGGTTCCCCAGATTACGAGACTACCGCTCTTAACCACTGCACCACGCTGGCTCTCAATGAAGGCAACAGGCGAGCGGTTCCAGGGAGAGCATTCCACAAATGGGAAGCCGCCTCAGAAATGGCCCATTCTCACATTGCCACTCTCCTTCTAAATGTTGCCATGCAGCCTTCCAGATGTTGTGGGATTCCAATGCCCATCAGCTGCAGCCCAGCACTATTTGAAAGGCCACAGGTTTCCCCTCCTTGAAGCACTGTCTTATAATCTGTTGACTGCCCAACTCCTTATACCAATGACTAAGTAAAAGGGACGCGGGTGGCGCTGTGGGTTGAACCACAGAGCCTAGGGCTTGGTGATCAGAAGGTCAGCAGTTCAAATCCCCGCGACGGGGTGAGCTCCCATTGTTCGGTCCCAACTCCTGCCAACCTAGCAGTTCAAAAGCACATCAAAGTGCAAGTAAATAAATAGGCACCGCTCTGGTGGGAAGGTAAACGGCGTTTCCGTGCGCTGCTCTGGTTCGCCAGAAGTGGCTTAGTCATGCTGGCTACATGACCTGGAAGCTGTACGCCGGCTCCCTTGGCCAATAAAGCGAGATGAGCGCCGCAACCCCAGAGTTGTCCGCGACTGGACCTAATGGTCAGGGGTCCCTTTACCTTTACCTTTAATGGCTAAGTCAACTTCCCTGTGATCACATGCTTTCAGTGTTGACGCACAGCATGCAAAGTGCATTGCTGATTATTAATTATTGTTATGCTTCTTTCACAATCAACACAGTGCAGGCTTGGTCTTGAACCATGCAAATGTTGCATGTTGTCTTCTCTTTAGCTCAAGGAATAATTCAGATTGGGTGAGCCCACAGGGTAGGGGCATCATAGGACAGTCACTGCATATGCACACGCAGTTCCAAAGACCAGAGCCTTAGCACTGGAGAATGACTCAAAAGAACTTCATGGAAAAAAGTTCATTACCCCTCTTCTCTCATTCACAGTGGGAACCATAATCTGACAGTGAAACAGCAAGACCCTTCAGGCAGCAATCTTTCATCTATGACTATTAGATTTAGATCAGCAAAGTCTGACCCAATACAACACGGAAAGTTATTATGTTGTGTGTCCTCAGGAAGCACTTATAGCTAGAGGGATAGAATACATGAATATGTTACCTGAAGTTTCATCATCGGCTAGGAAAGCTTGCTGAGGAAAGGAAAATCAGCCAAGGTAAAATGAATTAATAATAATAATAATAATAATAATAATAATAATAATAATAATAATAATAATTTATTATTTATACCCCACCCATGTGACTGCGTTTCCCCAGCCACTCTGGGCGACTCCCAATCGAGTGTTAAAAACAATACAGTATTAAACATTAAAAACTTCCCTAAACAGAGCTGCCTTCAGATGTCTTTTAAAAATAGGATAGCTGCTTATTTCATTGATCTCTGATGGGAGGGCGTTCCATAGGGCAGGCGCCACTACCGAGAAGGCCCTCTGCCTGGTTCCCTGTAGCTTTGCTTCTCGCAGTGAGGGAATCGCCAGAAGGCCCTCGGAGCTGGATCTCAGTGTCCTGGCTGAATGATGGGGGTGGAGATGTTCCTTCAATTATACTGGACCGAGGTCGTATAGGGCTGTAAAGGTCAGCACCAACACTTTGAATTGTGCTCGGAAACGTACTGGGAGCCAATGCAGATCTCTCAGGACGGGTGTTATGTGGTCCCGGTGGCCACTCCCAGTCACCAGTCTATCTGCCACATTCTGGATTAGTTGTAGTTTCCGGGTCACCTTCAAAGGTAGCCCCACATAGAGCACATTGCTGCGGGTTCACGCAAAACTCAAGTGTCATGTGATACAACTTATGTCTGCACCGCTTCTGGGACAACTGTCCTCATAACTCGAACCTAATATTTGGGAGAGGTGGTCAAGTTTGGTGATGATACCAAACTGTTTAGGGTCATTAAAACAAAGAGATCATGAAGATCTCCAAATGGATCTCTCAGTAAAATGTCAAAGGCAATTCATTTTACACAAGGGCAAAACAATGCATGTTCGTGGAAGAAACACCTTCATTTCATATATATATATGTCATGGGCTCCGAACTAGCAGTGACTGATCAGGAATGAGACCTTGGGGTCATAGTGGACAGCTCAAGGAAGATGCTGACCAGGCGTACGGCAGCAGTGAAAAATGCAAGTTCCATGCTAGAGATATTAGGAAAGGAACTGAAAATAAAACTGCCAATATCATAATGTATAAGAAAATTTGTAAAATACAGTATTTCCACAGTGGCTCCTGTGGAAAAATCTGTTCTTGAGTGAAGGTTTCGTTAGGCAGTTGAAATGAACAGCCCTCTCTTTGAATTCATAATTCAGCAAACTTTAAAGAACACAAACAATATATATGACCCGTACAAAACCGTAAATAATGTAGCTCTGCTAACAAATAAAGCTTGTGTTTCATTCATCGGATTGCTTTCTAAAGAGTTAGTGTGAAGAGTGTTGGACCAAGATTTGGGAGAGAGGGTTCAAGTCCCCACTCAGCCATGAAATTCACTGAGCGGCTGGGCAGACAAAAGATGAACAGGTTAAATCGGTTATGATAAAGTGAGCAAAGGTCCTAGGACATAACATACAAATGGCAGATTGGAAGAGGTTTTGGAAAACGGATCTGAAATTCTCAGCATGTTGTACGCTGAAAGAAAACTATATGAAAATGATATATTTGACTCCTACTAAGTTATCTAAAATGTACAGAACAAGTTCAAATATCTGCTGGAAATGTAAAGAAAAAGAGGGTACATTTTACCATATGTGGTGGACCTGTGAGATAACAAAATCATTTGGGGAAATGGTATACAACAAACTGGAAAAACAATGTTTAAAATAACATTTGTCAAAAAACCAGAAGCTTTTTGTATTAGGAATTACAGGAACCGACATTCCGAAAGACCAGAAAAGACTGCTTATGTATGTGACAACAGCTGCACAGATGTTACTAGCCCAAAAATGGAAAGAAACAACAGTTCCAACTAGGGAATAATGGCAAGCCAAATTGTTGGACTATGCTGATATGGCAAAATTGAACGTGAGACGCAGGAATCAAGAAGACAAGGACTTTTAAAAAGAGCGTGGAAAATTCATAATATATTTAAGAGTCCATTGTAAACAATTAAAAACAGTAGCTGGACTTTAAGAATCACTTGTAAAAATAAAATTAAGAAGACTGAAGGTGACTTGGAGAAATGAAAATTGTGGAGAACATATTGATATGTAGCTGTAGAGTAATTGTTGAGGACCCATGCAGGGGACAAGGGGAAGTCACGAGATTCAGAGAATCTCAGAAATTAATTATGTAAAAAAAAAAAAATCTTTTTCTTTTTCCTATTTGTAAAAAACAATATAGAATATTTCAAAAAAGAAAAAAGAAACTCACTGAGTGACCTTAGGCCAGTCACAGCCTCTGAGCCTAACCCATCTCACAGGGTTACTATGAGGAGGAAACTGGAGATGGGAAGAGCCATGTATGATACCTTGAGCTCTTTGGATGAAAGGTGGGATATTATCCCTTTCCCCCTCCCCAGGTACAGTCAGACTGCATATCTGGCAACATTCTCAGCCAAAAATACTGGAATCTGTATTTCAGAATCAATACAATTAAGTGTTCCATGTGGTTTACACTCCCAGATTGTAGCCTATATATGTAATTTAACCAATGGCCATATGTATTCTTAGGGATCAGAAAGATTCCATCAACATGACTTGGGAAGACAGGCGAACTAATACCAGTGTACTGGAAGAAGCAAAGATCACCAATGTCAAAGCAATGATTCTTCAACATCAAATTCATTGGACTGGTCATGTTGTGTGGATGCCTGATGATCGTCTTCCAAAGCAACTACTCTATTCCGAACTTAAAAATGGAAAGCGTAATACTGGTGGTCAACAAAAGAGGTTTCAAGACTGTCTCAAGGCAAATCTAAAAAGAATGTAGTATAAACACTGACAACTGGGAAACTCTGGCCTGCGAGAACTCCAATTGGAGAACAGCCTTTACCAAAGGTGTCATGGGCTTTGAAGACACTCAAACTCAGGACGCAAGGGAGAAACCTGCTAGGCATGCTTGGCAACTCCACACCGTGATCAACTCCTGCCCAGAAACCATGTCCCCACTGTGGAAGGACGTGTGGATCCAGAATTGGCCTCCACAATCACTTATGGACTCATTGTTAAAACCGTATTTATGGAAGACAATCTTACTTGGCTACGAGTGATCGCCAAAGCAAAGCAATTTTAATAACAAAACAAATGGCTACTTTAACATTGTTTTCTTGCCTGGTTACACTCTGTCATTATTCCTGCTACTGCCTGCCCAGCCATACGCCATACAAATGGATTTCAGTCTATTTTGTTAAAGCCAACTAATTAGATACATTGGAAAGGGAAAAGCAGCCCACCCAGTCAAACCTCTTTGCGCCAACAAACTGGCCTTCGACTGTCAAAGAGCTTCCCGCAATCTGTACCATCTGTGCTAGCAGCTGGCACCAAACTCCAAAAATAGCTCTTCAATTACATTATCCAATTAGATTTTAGTGCAAAATCAATTGTCACTTAAGTGATTTATAATAATTTTTTTTCTTTCAAAAATCAGTTTTCCTATTTGGTTTCTGCAATGCGATATTTGCAATCGAGACTTTTTTATACTTGTTTATTCCATAACCCGGAGCCTCTTTCTGCAAGGCTGCCCCCAACGAAAGCCCCAGGGCTATCGAGAGGTACGCAACTGAGCTACCAATTGAGAAGGCTGCCGTTTGCAACCTGCCTCTTCCCCCACCTCCGCAATCTGTGATATGGCGATAAGAATCCTGACCTACAGCTGTGTTTCTGAAAGGCATCAACAAGTGAAAAGCTTTGAACATCTGAAAGGACCGCATAAATGCAAAGTATTATAATCATCATTATAATCAGTTCAAGCCAATGCTAACAAATACGGTGGAGTTCATGAGCTGTTCATTCAGATTTGGTGACTGAACTAAGAAAAGTAATGTGTGTGTGTCAATTTATGGCATCATTCTATTTGCTTAAAGTACTAAATTCTTGCCTTTCTTGACCAAGGTGGCTAACAATCACATTTAATAAAAGTTACAAGTGAAAAGCAGAAAAGATGGAATGGGGGGTGGGTGCCCTTCACCACACCAGTCAGAGTTTCTATCCTTAACAAAAGACAGATCTCACGAGAAAAACCATGCAAATGTGACCTCTTTGCAGTCAGGTCCTGCCTCATACTTTACATATCATTTGCAGGATGGGGTCAGTGTCAGGCCAGGCAGTGGTCTACTAAGTTGGCAGGGGGACAACGACAAGTTGGAATATTCAGGAAGTAATGAACTACAAAGTACACACATTAAAAGTCATATTGTCTGAATTGCTAAATAAAAAGTGCTTTATAAATTTAATAGTAGTTGTAGTAACAACAACAACAACAACAACGAAATGAACAACCTTCATAATCAAAGTACAGTAACATATTCATGGTGCCACTGCAGAATATTGCCTTTTTAAGTGGGGCGTTTGCATGGGGAAGTGTAGCAGATTTTATAACTTAAACATTGTCAATTCTTTATTTTTTGCTTATTCTGCAGGTGAAATCCTGAATATATTTAGTCTCGGTCAACTCACAAGCACAGCAATACAGCCACTCAACCAAAACTTTTCCTAGACAGAATGGTTCTGACCTGTTTCCTTAAAAGAAATTTGAGTTGTGTTCTGATTCAACATAGTCAGTGAGATTTCTGAGTAAGCTTGGAAAGGATTAGGCCTGGACCTAACCAGAGATCTGAAACTGGGGCTGTCTGCATGTAAGTCATGCATTCTGTCTCTGTTGTACTGTGACCCCCAATTTGAACCTGTAAACTAGAATTGTGTCCTGAATGAGACTATAAATTTCATTCCATTATCTCCAGGATCAGCGGAGAAACTGTATTACAAATAATGGGTGAGTAGGCCAACTGCTTGATGCTATTGTTGTTACTGTTTTATTATCATTTGTTTTATATTAAGAGCAGCACTTAGCAGTGATGACTGAAAGGGAAGATACAGCAATGTGAAACTAAATTGCAGTAAGCACAGCACGCCAAAAGATTTATCCATCTTTACATACATAAAATTGTTTTAGGAAACCAATTTCCAGCACATGACAAATCAATTTTACAGAGCATCGAAGTTCACCAGATGACGACTGTGCAAGAGCAACTGTTAGCAATAAAAAGATTACAGTGGTACCTCGGGTTACAAACTTAATTCGTTCTGGAGGTCCGTTCTTAACCTGAAACTGTTCTTAACCTGAAGCACCACTTTAGCTAGTGGGGCCTCCCGCTGCGCTGCCCCCGCACAATTTCTGTTCTCATCCTGAAGCAAAGTTCTTAACCTGAGGTACTATTTCTGGGTTAGCGCAGTCTGTAACCTGAAGCGTCTGTAACCTGAGGTACCACTGAACAACATAAACACCTCCAGGTGTTTGATGGATTAAAAGCTGGCATGGCACTTGTGCCAACATCTATTTAATTTGTTCTGATGCTCAGAGTTCATGTTTTCAACCTTGGCCTGAAGATGATTGATTGTTTTCGCCTATGTAGAAAAACTGCCTTGGACAGTGTCACAGCAGCCGGTCAGCCCCACGTCATACGGTTCCATATTAATAGAGTCCCCTGGTTAGGAGCACAGGACAACAGCAATTAGGACTCCAAAACTGCAGGGATTTATTCCAGAGGAAAAGGAAAACAACACAGTCAGGGTCCGATCAACTTCACCCTCTCATTTTCTTGCACAGTTCCAAGGTGCACCTGCGTATAACCCAAGGTGAAATGTTAGTCAAGATAACCCCAAACTGGTAGTTGTTGCACGAATGAGCTCAGATATGTTTATATTCACTTGATTTGATATGTGCTAATTGGCTTGCTTATCTGTGGGTCTCAGGATGCTGAGCTCTAGGGCCTAGAGCGGGCAGAAGCTTCGGGCAGCTGCCAGCTATGGCCTCACTAGCCAGGTGTGAGGGGAAGTTCTGAGCAAACTGAAAAATATTGATCTGTGTGTAAAGGACGTATACACGTTTGATTGTGTGTGGACAAGCCATCTCCTCCTGCTGTGTCCACCCCACATCTGTAGAGGCTGGGAGACCTGGCAGACTAGTTTTATCTCTCTATTTTCCATCTGTGTACAAACCAGGTTCCTTGCTACAGCCATACAGTGGGGTCTTTTGCACTGTCAGTTACACAGCTGCTTTCAGGGATGAGGAATGCTGAATACCCCCCCCCCCAAGACACAGATCCTGCAGGAACAACATTCGAAAGCCTCTCAGTATCCTCCTTTTATGATCACTTCTTGCCTTTTTACACTATTAAGTGCAATGTGGCTGCAAGTCTAATTGTAGATGACGTGCAGCAAGTTCAAAATACCCATAACTATCTACATGAGAGAGCAGTCACACATCCTTCAGTGACAAGTTGGATTCTGATGGTACATTCATTTCATACCAATCTGTCAGATGCTTGGCTTCTCCTAAGCATCAGCTATTGCTCCTCCATCTGTCCACCCCATTTTATACTTTTGAAAATTCAAGTCTCCTTCAAACTTTGTGTTGGTGGAGACTGTTTTCCCAATGTGCCTTTTAATTCCCTAAAAGATAATGATGCATTTGTATCAATAAGGTTTTCTGGTTATTTGTGCTGTTTAGCTACTCATCGTTACACTGGAAGGAGAAAGATCATTTGGGTTGCTCTGAGTCGATTGCACTGGCAACAGCAACAACCTATTCAACTCTGTTCGCTGTCTCTCGTGACAAAGCTGCTCTGCTTTGGAAATCACTTCTCTGCTTAACCCATAGGACACGAGTGTCCTGACCCTGGACCAGTGACAGTATAGAATGCAGAGTCCAAAGATGCAGTACTATCAGTTGATTACAGATTCAATTTTTGTATATAAAAAAATGCCTATGTTTTTAGAATCGTGTTGAATAAATTATACACAGAGTGGCTTAACTGGTGACCAGAAGCTGCTTCTCTTTTTCATCATAGCTCCAATAATTGTTCAGAAAGCTATGCTATATTGGGGATATTTCACCCCCAATCATCAATATCTGCTGCATTTCCACTTATTGTTTCCCTAGAGAAATAGTCGACCATAGAAACAGATATTAATGTTCCTTCAGAACCTCCTGAAACAGCTGGAGAGAAGGGATACACTCCATCAGTAAGTTTTCCCAGCGAAATGAATGAGAGCTCAGAATTTCATTGAGCCTCATCACTTTTTCACAAGATCCTGAATTCCAATGGCCTCCAGAACTTTTCTCTTCTGTTTTACTTGAACTTCAAAAACTTCAAACATAAATCTGTTATTCTTAAGATGCCAGAATATTCTTCCGATTGTTTGCACTGCAAAAGACTTGACGTGGCTACTTTTCCGAAATCAAGTTAGATGCTTCAACTCAAAAGGATGCAATCCACACACTTGCAGATTGCATGGATATATCCATCTAAATGTTTCAGATGTAATTCTCAGACCTCATTAGAAGAAATCAGCTAGCATTCCCTCCTTAATAATCAAGAAGGCAATCTGCTCCTCAAGGTTTGGCTTGATGACTTTCTATATACCCTGCTGCCTCCTTTTCTTGATTGAGCCTAACTGAAGAGTGTCCTGTGGGGTGGAGCTCTCTTTCCCCTGAAATCACCCTTTTCAATTCTGAAACTCTTAACGGTGACACATCACCAAGGCCAGGCAGTCCTCCGCTAACACAACTGGTATAAGTAAGTACTGTTGCCCTGAATGGATCTCACCTGGCAGAGTACCCAAAGGATGAGGCTAAAAACATCCAGTATCACAGGCACAGTTGTCAACCGTCCCTTATTTGGCAGGAAAGTCCCTTATCCCAGCGCTTTGTCCCGCTGCTGTCCCTTATTGATGATGTCCCTTAAATTTCCCGGGTTTCAAAGGAAGCAGCTCCTCTCCCTCCCTCCCTGCCGGCCAGGGAGGAGGGAGGCTCCAACTGTGTTGCTTGGCTGCGTTGCTCACCCAATAAGGAGTCTAACAACAACTGGGGGGTGGAGCTTGCATGCCTTGTGCCGATCAAATTGGCCACGTTGCCTGGGGACTCGCCTTTGCTCAGCGCTTCCCAGCGGAGAGGTGACCGTGGTTTTCCCTGCTGCATCCCCTTTGCCGGGTTGCTGCGCTGTGGGAACCACTGCTTGAGGCTTCGTTTGGCTGCTGGCTGGGCTTTCTACCTTTGGCTGGGAAGGGCTCAGAAGTTAAACATAGCTGTGCTCTGAAAATCCCTTATTTTGGCTGCTGATCCCTTATTTTCGAGGCTGCTGGTCCTTTATTTTCAAATCTGTAAGTTGACAGCTATGATCACAGGTTTCCTCACCACCACAAATTTAATTACTGTCTCCCCCCAATTGCGTCTAGGCAATAGTGTCTAAGCCCTTCAAATGAAAGGGTTAAGAATTTAATCATGCTTTTCAGTATTCAGCTCTCTGTTCTTTTTAAAATAGAAGCGACAGATGCTGGCAATACTTAGCAGAGCAGTCAATCCTAGGGGTCAGGTCATCTTAAGAGGGTTTTTTTAAACAATTGTTAATGATTAACTTATTCTGAACTGAAGGTTAAATCATCTAAATTTTGCTAAGAGTCAGGTGCTCACCTTGATTGTACCTATTGCACAACCCTATGTATCTTTAGTTGGAAATAAGTTGTACTGTGTTCAATTGAGTTTCCAATGAGGTTATGAAAACTGTCCACACACACCTTGACTGTGAAGAAAATACTTGAGTTATTTCTAAATTTGAGTTGAGGGGATCTGGAAGTTTCTACCCAGTGGTGATATCTCAGACACCCAGATCCCAAGCTGTTTAGGACGTTAAAAGTTAAAACCAGCACCTTGATTGAACATCTTGATTGAGCCTGGAACAAACATGTAGATTTCATAAGGTCAGAGTAATATATTCTGATCAACCAATAATCTGATTACAGGTAGGTAGCCATGTTGGTCTGCCGTAGTCAAAACAAAATAAAAAAAAATTCCTTCCAGTATCACCTTAGAGACCAAATAAGTTTGTTATTGGTATGAGCTTTCGTGTGCATGCACACTTCTTCAGATACCTTGCATGCACACGAAAGCTCATACCAATAACAAACTTAGTTGGTCTCTGAGGTGCTACTGGAAGGATTTTTTTTATTTTGTTTCAATAATCTGATGATAGCATTACATGCAATTTCAAGTTCCAAATGGTTTTCATGGGCAGCTGGAGGCAACTAGAACATAATTTACTGTCATAAGATCCAACATAAGACCAAAGAAAATGGTAGCTGAGGAATACCTGAGCCAACAAAAAAAGGGCCAGCTCAGAAACTACACACCTGATATAATAACCTCATTAGGCTGCACATCTAATCCCAGAACATGAAACAAGAGTGTTTCCCCTTTATATGGAATAAATTGCAGTTCTCATCCATCCAGTCCTTCAGAGCTGGCAAGACAAATGGTTCAGTTTTTCCACAGAATCCAAGGGAAGCAGTTCATTCACAATTATACCTGTGCGAACCTGGTATAAATTGCTGTCAAACTGTAGCATCACACCGAGACTGAGATGGTAAACCTGTGTCTGGGATACTCTACTTTAAGCTGCAGCTGCAGTGGCGTAGCGTGGGTTGTCAGCACCCGGGGCAAGGCAAGTAATTTGCGCCCCCTAACCTGCCAGCTGCCAGCTTCTTCTTGCTGCTGCCTGGTCTGGTCGGGTGTGGTTCTCTCCCACGCTCAGCGCTGCGCTGGGCGGCCGCTGCACTGTCCCTCCCCGGATAGTCCCTCGCTCTCTCTGCTCACCGCACGCCTGACACCCACCCCCTCCACAGTGGGCGGCGACCTGGCGGCTCGGATCGGATTCGCACAGCCAGCACTGCAGTGAGAGAGAGTGAGTGAGCCAGGTAGGGGCAGAGAGCTGCGAGTGTGAGCGCCCCCCCCAGATGTTGCGCCCGGTGCAGCCGGGCCCCCCTGCACCCCCCACGCTATGCCACTGTGCAGCTGTTAGCTCACATGACTACCTCTCCACATCAAAAAGTCCTCAGACACAGGAAATTGGGACTTCAGGTAGTCTAGAATCTTTCTCCCTGAAGCACTACCTTCCCAAATGCAGGGGATATTTTTTAACACACATTTTTATTGTTTTTTTAACCAACTACAAAGACAATAACCATTAAACACTTATCCAGCAGTACAGATAACGATGTTTGTTTTATCCATTGTCTCTGGACATATGGCAGAATATTCCATTATGTGAGCCAACTATAGTCTGAAGTGGCACAACCCAGACAGTGAGTTTGCACCTCACTGTGTACTACTTCCGGTACCATAAAAAATAAATAAAAACATTATTATTATTATAATACTGAGTACTACACTTTCACTGTTCAGTTCAGCATGAATTCTTCATTGAAAGATAGGTGGCAACGCACTGATGATTAGAAGCAAAAACTTGTGCCAAGTTCAAGGTTAACGTCAAGAAGATTTCTCATGTAAGTTGAAGAAATACAGCCTACCAAGCAATGGATTCCTGGCTGGGTGGCTAGACCGGTAATCAGTTTTATTCTGGCCCACCTCTGGGCTATATAAAGAGATAAGGATATGCAAGGGCAACCAGGGCAGGACTTCAGGGCTCCCCAGCCCAGCCCCCAAATAACCACCCAGGGAGTGGCAGATGATGGGGAGAATGCAAACAGGCCCTGTAGTGGCAGCATCAGAGGTGAGAACTCAGAATGAATGAATTTATTCGTGTCAGCCATCGGCCATAGCAATAAAACAACAATACGATATACAAAGAATAGAAATAAAAAGTCAATTATATAAAATACATTTTGGGGTTTTGAATCAATAGTCAAATAGTGGGTCTTATTCTGATTGCCCCGGCTAAAAACCTTGCAACCTTTGCTATCACCTGCTCATCTTGAACTGCCAAGACAAAGGACACTGTGGCAGTGGCTGGGTGACTCAGAATGGACAATAAAAGAGGGGTGATAATCTCATTCCTCAAGTCTTCATAAGGGGTGCAAGACGGAAGGGCATGTGCCACTGATTCAGTACTGCAGGGACATAAGCGTTTTTCATGTGGAATCTGTTGGAATTTTCCCTCAAGTGCAGCCGAGGGCAAAACATTCAATCTTGCGAGAGTAAAAGCACGGCTATAGTTTAGAATTGCTAGGTTATGCAGATAGGGAGCCAGAGAGTCGAAATGGGAAGGTGGAAAATAGTCATTCCATGGGCAAAATTTTCTTATTGTAATCAAGTTGTTCTGATACTCGATATCATTTAGGCGCTGACAAATTAGACTGTTTGCTTTACTAAAACCCAAAGTGAGTAGCTGTTGTGGTGATAAACCAGAAGAGTGAAGTTTTTGATAGACAATTTTAGTCCAGGCGCTCTTTTGACAATCATGCAGAAGTTAAAAGTATTCTTACATGGATAGTGGCATCATGGCACTACCCATAATGCAACAGCACTTTGTTGCCAAAGGAGCTTCCCCATTGGTGAAACTAGGCAATGAGGTACCGTATTTTTCTGTCTATAGGGTGCCCCCATGTATAAGACGCCCCCTATTTGGGGGGACTCAGATTTAAGAAAATGGGGGGAGATGTATCCGTGTAATAAGACACCTCCCTAATTTTTGACATTATTTTTTAGGAGGAAAACCTAGTCTTATACACAGGAAAATATGGTATTATGCGAGGTCTCCTGTATTCTACCTCCAAAACCACACATACAGACATTCACATGTGCTTCCTATGCTCTTTGTGTGGAATTTAGGCCTGCCATTTCCCTACCTGCTGATGAATGGAAAATGCTGGCAAACTCCAGAGGCAGTGGCATCTGACACAAAATGAAACAGGCAGGAGCGAATTCTAGTATGTACGGTACTGTACCACATTATCAAAAAGCCATTGGGCACAACCCAGAATATTACTAAAGGTATGTCAAAATACTTGTTGTATAAACTGAAGTTTTTCTCTGAACAGCTGCAGGTTAAACATGCCACTTGTAATGCACCCAATTTTCAAACAGTGGTGGGGGTGGTTCAAAAGATTAAAAACAACAACAACACACAGTTCTTTTGGTTACATAAATTCTTTCCTCAGGGAATGTGACCGCTGCCTCTTTAACTAATACTGTCAATAAAGGAAAATACCTGTGGAACTTGAGCGCTTCAGGACAATCAGTTGTATCACCGAACAACAGTTTCTGCACATTTTCGTAAAAACGCCACGTTTCCTTCGGGGGTGGTGGAAGTCTTCAGTCCTCCATTTGGTCTCAGAGGCCAAAAACGCCATCCTAAACAATAACTTTAGGTGTTTTAACTTTTACTGGATAGAAGGACTCTTCAGATTTCTCGAAGTGCATCTTCAGCTACAAAGGCTCAATGAATCATTTAAACAGGTCCCTTTTTTAATTCACACCCTTTGGACTCAAAGTTCATACTTTACATGATAATCATTTAGCCCATCCTTTATACAGGAATCCAATCACACTGAGTATTTATAGAGAACCCAAATCATATTTTCATCCCATTTACATTTCAGGATTATAAACAAATCTTTATTCCTTACCTTGATCGGTTGTTTAGGCAAATGAAACTGTAATTAAGTCTTATTATCCTTTCTATTTTAGAGATTTCCCTTCTCCGAGATTTCTGTTCTAAAAGAGTGTGGCACCCTTCTAGCTGGTTACTGGAAGACAGCTGTTGTGCCTGTGAGGAAATGAATAATACCACTAAGAATGCCTTAATTCCACTGTCACTCAAATGCAGAAAAGCGGTTTAAATTACTTGTAACATAGTGATTTCTCTCTTTCTTATGCTTTACTTCTTCGGTAGTGTACTAGGGAAAAAGATTACGAGTACCTAAAAGGTCAGGTGTGAAAATCTAGTGTGAACTCTCCTATCTGATGCCTAAATTATATTTTATCTTATACCAAGGTCAGAGTGGCTATATTCTATTGCATGACACTCATCCCCAGTACCAGGCAGGAGATACAGCTGTTCTCCAGCAGTTCATTGACTTATTTCACTGTGGCCAGATGCAGAATTATTTTAACAGTGTGGTTTTTTTTAGAAAGAGACGTCAAAAACTGAGCACATATTTTTTCTGCTTATTTTTATATCCAGTAACTAGCAACTAATTAAGGTTCTGTGTTGGTCCCCTGAGGCTCAGACCCTGGAACTCAGGAGGTGAAGCCTTGGAGCTAAGGGACAATGACTCATAGGTCAGGCGAGTCCAGCAGAACCTGGTGGAGCCCAGTGGCAGAGCTACTGGCAACAGCAGAAAATAGCTGTGCTGAAATCTTCGTCTGTTCCCTTGAGGCCCCAAGAAGGCAGCTAAGAATCAGAAACTTAGTCAAAACTATCATTGTGCCTAGTTAAGAAGGATAGATGGCACCTGTTTGCCCAGCCCAAAGATGCATCAGTAAAGGACATCACTGCAGCCTCTGCAGTCCACCTCTTTCCCCTAGGACTGGGTGTCCATCAATATGCGGATGATACCCAGCTCTATCTCTCTTTTAATTCAGAACCAGTGAAGGCAGTGAATGTCCAGTGTGAGTGTCTGGAGGCATTTGAGGGATGAATGGAGGCTAACAGACTGAGGTTGAATCCTGAGAGACAGAAGTACTGTTTTTTGGGGGACAGGGGGCGGCAGGTGTGGAGAACTTTCTGGTACTGAGATGGGGGAATTGTGCCCCTGAAGGGCCAGGTATGCAACCTGGGGGGTCATTTTGGACAGCTGTCCATGGAGGCGCAGGTCAATTCTGTGTCCAGGGCAGCTGTCTACCAGCTCCATCTGGTACACAAGCTGAGACCCTACCTTCCCACAGACTGTCTCGCCAGAGTGGTGCATGCTCTAGTTATCTCCTGCTTGGACTACTGCAATGCACTCTATGTGGGGTTACTTTTGAAGGTGACCTGGAAACTACAACTAATCCAGAATGAGGCAGCTAGACTGGTGACTAGGAGTGGCCACCGAGACCATATAACACCGGTCCTGAAAGACCTTCATTGGCTTCCAGTATGTTTCCAAGTACAATTCAAAGTGTTGGTCTGAACTTTAAAGCGCTAAATGGCTTCGGTCCAGTATACCTGAAGGAGCGTCTCCACCCCCATCATTCAGCCCGGACACTGAGGTCCAGCTCTGAGCGCCTTCTGGCAGTTCCCTTCCTGTGAGAAGTGAGATTACACGGAACCAGGCAGAGGGTCTTCTCGGTAGTGGCGCCCACTCTGTGGAACGCCTTCCCATCAGATGTCAAGGAAATAAACAACTATTTTACTTTTGGAAGACATCTGAAAGCAGCCCTGTTTAGGAAAGTTTTTAATGTTTAAGGTCTTGTGAGGCAGTTATTTTTGCACATGATTTCCAGGAGATTTGTTTTTCAGTAGAAAGTTACTGGATAATCCTGTGTCGCAGGATATGAAATCAAGACTCAAAGCATATGACGCCAAACCTTCCCAAAGGATCATTTGTTCCTGCATTAAAAGATCAGATTGTTGAGTTTGCTGAATAATTGAAGCCATATTTAATGGAATAATCAGCGGTTTTAAAAAGTTCCAATTCCCTATCATTCTTTTCATTACTTTGGGCAATATACTGGATCCAATTAGCCAAGCGCTTTTCAAAACACAGCTGGTGTTCGGCAATCCACAGCTTATGTTTTTGAAGTTATTGCTGAGAAAGTAATCACAAATGCTACCAAAAAATGACAATAATGGCACTTTGGGTGCTCAAGTCTAGTGTCCTGCAGACAGATGAGCAGCTACGAGTGTTCTGCTACAACCCCTTAAAAGCTTCCAGAGTTTTGTTTGAAGTATCAGTGATATTAACAGAATGTGGCCTTGAAAGGACACCAAACATTTGTAATAAACATGCAAATGCCTTTTTCATAAAGCAGCCTTTTGCAACAATTATTGAAAAAGACAATGGGCAGCACAATTCTATCTGGGTTCACTCAGAAGTAAGCCCTGCTGTGTTCAAAATAGGACTTTCTCCCTGGGAAGTTTGCATAGGATTGCAGCCCTATCAAGAAATACCACTTCAGAATGATTTTCTTAAGGTACATTGCATTTACTTATTTTTAAGTTTCATAAATTTTCTCTCATCTCAAAACTGCAATCCGGCATGTGGCTTCTAATGTTTTCCTGCATTCCTTTTTTTATCCCTGTGTTCCAATGGGGGTGGGGGGTGGGAATCATTCTGCTTCTAAGATTATGTCCATTAATTTCAGAAAGCAAGCCATCATTCATTTTTACAAAGTATCTTTTTATTTATTCTTAATAAATGATTCAAAAAATGAAAATAAAATAAACTAACATATACTGATACAAAAAGAAAAAAAATACATATACCTCCTATACTACAAACACAAACCCCACATATCCACCACTACTCAACTTCCTTTGGTTCAAATTTGAATATTGTCATTGCATTCCTTGGATAATGCATCTCTTATAACCCTTTCTAAATATTGTTCCCCTTTATACTTTACATACTTAATCCACGCATATCAACATACAATTTTCAGAGCAGTGTGTTTCCATATATTCCTCGAAACATTGCCATTCTAATCTTAAATTTTGATTTGTCTGAAGCCTTGTGGCTGCTGTTAACCTTGACAGCCATCATTCTATTGCAGCAAAACCATCAATGAACTGGGACATGGGCTTTTGCGAACCAGTTTAAAGCATGAAGTGGTCTTCTGAGTCAATATAGTAATGGTAAAGGTAAAGGAACCCCTGACCATTAGGTCCAGTCATGACTGACTCTGGGGTTGCAGCACTCATTTCGCTTTATTGGCTGAGGGAGCTGGCGTACAGCTTCCGGGTCATGTGGCCAGCATGACTAAGCCACTTCTGGTGAACCAGAGCAGTGCATGGAAATGCTGTTTACCTTCCCGCCGGAGTGGGACCTATTTATCTACTTGCACTTTGACGTGCTTTCAAACTGCTAGGTCGACAGGAGCTGGGACTGAGCAACGGAAGCTCACCCTGTGGCGGGGATTTGAACCGCCGACCTTCTGATCGGCAAGTCCTAGGCCTGTGGTTTAACCCACAGCGCCACCCGTGTCTCACTCAATACAGTACATGTGGATTAAAAAAAAAGGCAAGTAGCAGCAGCTTGGGCTTCACTGACTGACTGGCTTGGTGAAAGCATTGTGTGTTACACCATCTCTACAACCCAAGAGATTTGGTGTACTCATGCTGCCCGACACCCAGGTTGGTTGGCATCTTTCTGACTCAGGAGACAATAGAGGAGTGCAACTTTGGAGGTGAAGTCAAACCATTGAAATTTACCTCTGTGGCTGTAGAGACCAATACAGGAGAGACATGTTTTGTTGCAGCAGGGGCAGATGAAGGCTTCTGGTTGTGCTGTTGTTTTTTGTTGGAAGCCACCCAGATAATAATAAATTATTATGAATTATTATTATCATTACAGTGGTACCTTGGGTTACATACGCTTCAGGTTACAGACTCCGCTAACCCAGAAATAGTGCTTCAGCTTAAGAATTTGCCTCAGGATGAGAACAGAAATCGTGCTCCAGAGGCGCGGTGACAGTGGGAGGCCCCATTAGCTAAAGTGGTGCTTCAGGTTAAGAACAGTTTCAGGTTAAGTACGGACCTCCGGAACGAATTATGTACTTAACCCGAGGTACCACTGTATTATTATTATTATTATTATTGGTCTGCTAATGGGCCTAGTCCAGGGGTAGGCAACCTAAGGCCTGGGGGCTGGATGCGGCCCAAACGCCTTCTAAATCCGGCCCGTGGACAGTCCAGGAATCAGCGTGTTTTTACAAGAGTAGAATGTGTCCTTTTATTTAAAATGCATCTCTGGGTTAGTTGTGGGGCATAGGAATTCGTTCATTACTATTTTTTTCAAAATATAGTCCGGTCCACCACATGGTCTGAGGGACGGTGGACCGGCCCACAGCTGAAAAAGGTTGTTGACCCCTGTGACCTAGTGTCTCAAGCCTCACAGACACTGGAGGAGGAAGAGGAGTGCAGGGGGAGTGCACCGCCCCCAGCAGCACAATCCCGGTGGGGTGTCTTTAAGAAAACCCTCCAAAATAACAGTAACTTCAGTCTAAAACACAAAATTAATAATTATGTAAGAAAAATTCTCTGATTTAATAGGCTCCCTTTCTATGCTAAGTTTTCTTCAAATACAATTCTATCTCATTCTGGATTCTGATTTACAGGGGATTAAATCAGATGCAAACTTGGAGGAGAGCTGACGAATAATTAGGGTTTTCCACCTTGCTGTTTTCATCTGAAGACAAGTGACTGGACAACAGCTTAGTCAATATCTCTGGTGGATGATGTTCATAATAACAAATGTGAACAAAATGGCAAAACACCCTGAAACTTCCTAGCTATCTAAACAAGTTATTACTGATTCAAGATATAAAACCTCCAGATAGTAGCAACCTTGGTTGATCCCGATTACTGCAAATGTGATCATTTTTAAGAATACGACTAATGCAACATACATACACCGATTCCAGTCTACTGGGTGGACTGTGGGGGAACTTATTTTTATTCTGCAACCGGCCTTCATCTTGAGCATGAGAAAATGTTTGAAGTAAGAACATCTACCCAAGCCACAGCTCTCAAAATACCAGCTCTGTGTGCCTCCCCACCTTTGCTGAGGTACCAGCTGGAAGTGTATTCAGAGATTGCAGCTGCACTGCAGAAGGGACTTTTCTTGTGAATAAATGTTTTCATTTTACACCAGCAATAGAAAGAGCGCTACTAACATATGTCAGGTGTTTGTTTATGAATTCCTATAGAAGGCTCATCAACCCACACAGTAAGCACACAAATGACATGAGGCCATTTTCTTTACCTCTGTCGTGCTAAATCGCCCTAGGCGATCAAGCTAATGACATAATTAAGGGCTCATCCAGACATCCTTTTCGCACTGTGCTTTCCAGGCACAGGTATGCACTTTAAAGCTCTGTGTCATACCAGGACTTTTAGTTTTTTCTCCCATTGATTTCCCTAGGAAAATCCATGTTTTACTGCTAAGGTAAAGGTAAAGGGACCCCTGACCATTAGGTCCAGTCGTAACTGACTCTGGGGTTGCGGCGCTAATCTTGCTTTATTGGCTAAGGGAGCCGGCGTACAGCTTCCGGGTCATGTGGCCAGCATGACTAAGCCGCTTTTGGCAAATCAGAGCAGTGCATGGAAACGCCATTTACCTTCCCGCCGGAGCGGTACCTATTTATCTACAGGCACTTCGACATGCTTTTGAACTGCTAGGTTGGCAGGAGCAGGGACCGAGCAATGGGAGCTCACCCCGCTGCGGGGATTCAAACCGCCGACCTTCTGATCGGCAAGTCCTAGGCTCTGTGGTTTAACGCACAGCGCCACCCACATCCCTGTTTACTGCTGTATCAGAGCAAACAGCAATCTGCAGAAAACCTTATTGCAATCTGCTCTTATTTAGTGGCAAAATGCAGGTTTTCCTGGGGAGAGCTCCAGGCCTAAACAACAAAAACCACCACCAACCAACTAACCTCTGACAAGTAGTTTTAAAGCCTCAACCTGTACCTAGAAATGCAGCACACCAGGAAGTCCAGATGAGCCCTTATGACTTTCATAAAGGCTGACATTATTTGGTTAGAATTCTGCCTTATTTAAAGGTTCCTGAATCTAAAAAGCATAGACATCACCTTGCCAACAAAGGTCCGTATAATTAAAGCTATGGTTTTCCCAGTAGTGATATATGGAAGTGAGAGCTGGACCATAAAGAAGGCTGATCTCCGAAGAATTGATGCTTTTGAATTATGGTGCTGGAGGAGACTCTTGAGAATCCCATGGACTGCAAGAAGATCAAACCTCTCCATTCTGAAGGAAATCAGCCCTGAGTGCTCACTGGAAGGACAGATCCTGAAGTTGAGGCTCCAATACTTTGGCCACCTCATGAGAAGAGAAGACTCCCTGGAAAAGACCCTGATGTTGGGAAAGATGGAGGGCACAAGGAGAAGGGAACAACAGAGGACGAGATGGTTGGACAGTGTTCTCGAAGCTACGAATATGAGTTTGACCAAACTGTGGGAGGCAGTGGAAGACAGGAGTGCCTGGCGTGCTCTGGTCCATGGGGTCACGAAGAGTCAGACACGACTAAACGACTAAACAACAACGAAAAGGATAGTCCTTTGTTCCAACTCTGTATACCTGCACTAAAAGAGAACTTTATGTTTCTTAATATTAATTGCTGACAACTAGCGCATAAAAATCAAAGGGGACTTTATTGTGGCCATTGATTCATTTCACTCTCAATCCACTGTTTTACTTTAAAAGTTGTACATTAAACAACACAGATTCAATTCCTGTAACCTTTTTGAACTGGCAGAGCAATTATCTAGCAACTGCAAGCTTCAATCACGCTTTCCCAGCTCAAGATAAAGAGCCAACAGTCATTTCAAAGCTGCCAT
Source organism: Podarcis gaigeae (assembly GCF_964106915.1). Taxonomy (NCBI): domain Eukaryota; kingdom Metazoa; phylum Chordata; class Lepidosauria; order Squamata; family Lacertidae; genus Podarcis; species Podarcis gaigeae. Next base: position 11,173,025 of record NC_139685.1, read on the forward strand.
CTCCCCCCCAAAAACAGCTATGTCTCTTATTGTGGTTTTCTTATTTTGTAATGTGGTGTTGTTGCTTTTAAACAGTTTTCTGACTGGTTTGGAGCCAGTCAGGGCCTCTTTGGTGAGTAAAGTGCTATTCCTCTCCATCAGAGGAAGATTTAGAGTTTGCCACTGTTCAGATGAACTGACAAGCTGTGGACAGATGACAATGGAAATGGATTAAACACCTGAGTACGAGAGAGGAAGCAGGGTTAGTTTTATCATGATTTAGTGTTGGGTCCAAACATGGCCTGTTGATATAGTCAATTTTTGAAAGAAGAGAAGAAGAAGAAGAGTTTGGATTTGATATCCCGCTTTATCACTACCCAAAGGAGTCTCAAAGCGGCTAACATTCTCCTTTCCCTTCCTCCCCCACAACAAACACTCTGTGAGGCGAGTGGGGCTGAGAGACTTCAGAGAAGTGTGATTAGCCCATGGTCACCCAGCAGCTTCATGTGGAGGAGCAGAGACGCGAACCCGGTTCACCAGATTACAAGTCTATGGCTTTTAACCACTACACCACAATGGCTCTCCAGTGTTAGCTTCCTGAAGCCAGAATTGTGGGTATCTGACCTTGCAGATCTGAATTGTGCTGCTATATATTATGTTTCTTCATTTCTGAATTACTTTCTATGAAGCATCTCAAAGGGATTTCACTACAGTGGTACCTCGGGTTACATACGCTTCAGGTTACAGACTCCGCTAACCCAGAAATCGTGATTCAGGTTAAGAACTTTGCTTCAGGATGAGAACAGAAATTGTGCAGCAGCAGCAGCATTAGCTAAAGGGGTGCTTCAGGTTAAGAACAGTTTCAGGTTAAGTACGGACCTCCGGAACAAATTAAGTACTTAACCTGAGGTACCACTCTATACCATAAAACAATTGCATAAATAAGTCTATTTTAAATCCAATACAGATACCAACTGATAGACAGATATAACCACTAAGCATGTAACTCAGAATAGACCAGTTCTGGACCACATGCATTTAACAAACTTCAACTTTGTCCTCCTCACCCAGCATTATGGCAGATCTAGCTAAGGACTGCAAGAACTTAAAGTGTTAGTCTCTGGCCCAAATGCTTTTTCAATTCTTGGGTCAGCAAGAATGGCTGACCTGATTTTGCTCAACCCACTACAGCTAATCAGGGAGAAGCTAGGCTTGCAAAATGTCCTCTGATGAGTGCAAGCTTCATAAATGCTATAGGGGGAAAAATGAGAAAAGATCAGATGATTTCCATTTAAATGTGTCTGTCTCAGCTGGATCAGCCAGAGATATTTGATTACTGGCAGTTGGAAACAGAAGAGTCATGGCAAGCTTTTAGATTAGAGTAATTACAATGGTTAATTACAAAGGTCAGCATTTCAATAGAGTAAATGGTAGTTTTTATATCTGCACCATTTCAGAAATGTTCACACTCACCGTCACTAAGACCAAAGGTATCTTCTTGTATAATACAAATACAACTAATATCTAAGGAAAGAATTCACACCAGTTCGAAAGAACACCAGTTTGAAAGAATAATTCACACCAGTTCAAAAGTGGGACACACGAGGAAGAAAGATTCCTTCTTTTTCATATGAGAATTGTGCAGAATCCACTTTGGAAATAAAACAAAGACCTCACCCTGATCAGAAACCCACAAATACAGTCACCAGTTTTATTCAGATTTTATATAATTTTATTCAGGTACGTGTGTTTCTTTCAACGCATGTTAAAACTGGTACGAAATTTTAAAAGGGATTGCTGTGATTTGCCAGGGAAACTCAGAATTTTAAGTCTGTTTACAGTTGACATAGTTATTATTTAGGTCTCCATCTGTTTTGTGTATATTGAATTGTGTTACTGTTACATGCAGTTCCTCTGGTTAAAACTCTTGCTTTTCACCCAATAAGTTAATGCAAATTTGATACAAATAGGTCTAACAACTTGTGCCAGGAGATAAAAACACAGGGCAAGCAACAAAGAGAGTAGGAATCACTCCCTTTCTCCCAATTTACAAAGGACCTCACTTTTGCTGGGGTTCAGAGGCAGTCAGAACCTGTGACAAAATCAGGGGGGAAGTCTGTGCTCATCCACATTCACCTTAAGTCCCACCCCCAATGACAAAAATGGGTTTCATTCTGACTAAACTAGATGTGTGGTCACCCCAACAGCAAGTGGCTACTGTGCTTTTCTGTACAACTAAGTTATAAAGGCAGTATTCAGCTCAGATTTCAAGGAGGTTCATGATGGTTGTAAGTCTCTTAAAGGCATCAGTTTCCAGCAGGAAAACTATTAAGACATAAGACTTACAGGGCAGATTGCTTTGAGTTAAATTATTACTATTATTATTATTATTATTATTATTATTATTATTATTATTACCTCACCCTCCCCAGCCAGAGCCGGCCTCAGAGCGGCTAACACCAGTAAAATTACAGTAAAAACATAATAGCGGGGGGAAACCCAATTTAAAATGCAATTTAAAATGCAGCCTCATTTTAAAAGTAGCCCGTAGATCAAAACCATAAGGGGAGGGAAACATAAGGGTCAGACTGAGTCCAAACCAAAGGCCAGGCGGAACAGCTCTGTCTTGCAGGCCCTGCAGAAAGATGTCAAGTCCCACAGGGCCCTAGTCCCACAGGGCCCTGTGACAGAGCATTCCACCAACTCAGGGCCAGTACTGAAAAGGCCCTGCCCTAATTGAGACCAATCTAACCACCTTGCGACTTGGGACCTCCAAAATGTTGTCATTTGTGGACCTTAAGGTCTTCTGCGGGGCATACCAGGAGAGGCAGTCCCATAGGTACGTGGGTCCTAGGCCACATAGAAGAGAAGAAGAGGAGATATCCCGCTTTATCACTACCTGAAGGAGTCTCAAAGCAGCTAACATTCTCCTTTCCCTTCCTCCCCCACAACAAACACTCTGTGAGGTGAGTGGGGCTGAGAGACTTCAAAGCAGTGTGACTGGCCCAAGGTCACCCAGCAGCTGCATGTGGAGGATCGGAGACGCAACCCGGTTCACCAGAGTCTACTGCTCTTAACCACTACACCACACTGGCATAGGGCTTTGAAGGTCAAAACCAGCACCTTAAACCTGACCCTGTACTCCACTGGGAGCCAGTTGGTAAAGCACTGGATGAATGTGGTCCCGTGCCAAGGACCCCATAAGGAGCCTCGCCGCGGCATTCTGCACCCGCTGGAGTTTCTGGGTCAGCTTCAAAGGCAGCCCCGTGTACAGCGAGTTACAATAATCAAGCCTGGAGGTGACCGTCACGTGGATCATTGTGGCCAGATCAGGGAGAAAAAGGTAAGGGACAAAGCTAAACCAATATTTTAAATCAGTACCCTCTGAAACGGAGGGGGAAGCTCCGCAGAAATCGGGTCCACCGCTACAGTGAAGCGGAGGACCCTTAAAAAACCCGCAGGCGGGAGAAGCCTGGAGCCGTGGGGCTCAGTGGGCACCCTTTGCGCCCTCCCGAACTGTCAAAGGAGCCCTGAAAAGAGCTCCGGAGCGGAGCGGGGGTGTAGCGCTGTGCTGGAGCCGATCGCTACTTCTGCGGAGTGAAGCTGCATAGCAGTTACCGGAGAGCGTTGGCCTTTTTCCTGTGAAACGTCGGATTAAAACAGCTATCCGTGAGTAAGAATTTGGAATCTGGAAAGATCAAAGCTAAGACCTAGTAAAATTGGACTTTGAATTTGAACTTGACACTTTGATCGGGACTTTGAACTTGAACTTAAATTCGAACCTGAAATCGGCAAAGTGCAAACAGGAAGTCCGTTTTGCCGATCTTGTAAATAGAATGAAAGCAAGGGACAAGGGAACTTTGAACCATTGACTGGTCTTTTATATAGAGCTAAATTTCACTGCCAGATCAAAAGAAACCCCCCCCCCCCAAGTAGGGAAGGGGGGGACAGAAAATCCACCACTTTATTTTTGATATTGATCTGCTGGTCTGCCTTAAACAATTGCAAGGCTACTGTGAAAGCACCGTTTATGGACATTGTAACTTTTGCTGCTGAATGCTGAGAAGGACTGGTAACAATTAAGGGAGCTTCCAAGTTTGTAACTGTTTTACTCCTGCAACAATTGGAAAGATAACTGGGGAGCTGATGAAGTTACTGTTTAACAACCATTGATGAAACAACTTGGTACTCTGCTACCCTAGAGGAACTTTGTGTCATAGCTGGGGATTTTCCACTGCAGCTGTTACTGCTTACGGTTAAGAAGGAAGCTTGGGAACTGTGTGTGTGACCTTGATTTCTAGAGGCAAATGGATGAGAAACAACCAGACAAGTTGCAAGAAAAGCCTCTAGATAAAGTATCAACAAGAGCTAAACTTAAACAACAGCAGCAGCTGCAGGCACAGCAGCAACTTCTGCATAGAAGAACATCATCAGCAGGACTCTCTGTCCCACAAGTTACAGAGAGGGAAGAACCAAAAGGAAAAGGATCGGACTCTGCAACATTAGACAAGATCTTATCGGCCCTACAAAATTTGACAGCTAAGATTGACCTAAATACTTCAACTATTAAGGACTTGGGGCAAAAAGTAAATGACTTGGGGACGAATGTGAACTCTAACACCCAGGCGATTGACAGATTGCTGCAGGAGTCCAAGGAGACAGAGAAGACTGCGGAGGAAGCGAAAGAGAGGGTACTGGCAGTAGAACAAAAGATACCACCAATAAATAAAAAACTGGATGAATACAAGGTACAATTCTCTTTGATTAAACTTAAAGAGAAACAGACCAATTTGAGAATTAGGGCGGTCCCAGAAACAGAAGAAGGAGACTTGATAGAACTGCTCACATCGGAATTTGAGGAGTGCTGGGACCTGGATCCAGATAAAGAAGAATTTAAGATAGTGAGTGCTTTTCGATTGGGAAGGGTTAAAAGGAAAAACAGAGCGAGAGACTGCTTGATTGCCTTAAGGTCAAAGGAGGAAAAAGATAAAATACTGAGTCTCCACTACCAGAAAGCACTCGACATCCAAGGGGTGAGAATTGAGATTTTTAAAGATATTCTGAAATATTTACTTGACCTTAGAGCCAACTACGGAAATTTGGTGGACCTGCTAAAAAGAAACGGAATTTTGTTCAGGTGGGAATTTCCGCAAGGTCTCTCGTTTACATTTAAAGGAAAGAAAATTAAGATAAGATCAGAGGAAGATAAAGTGAGTTTTATGAGAGACTTTGGAGAAGAACTACAAAGAGAGGCCAGAACAAAAGACTCGGAAATATTAGGACTGGGACCTCTTGACTTAGGAAGAGCCCCCTTGGGACTGGACCAACTAGAGAAAGAGACACCGCCGACAAACCAAGAGCAACTTCTAGGAGCAACTGGTGGAACATCAGAATAACAACGTCTCTGCAGATGTTAACTTGGAATATTCGAGGTTTGAATTCCCCTAGCAAAAGGAAGAGGATTTTTCATATTTTGAAAAAGGAACAATTGGACCCAATTTGCCTACAAGAAACACATATAACTAGGCACAATCGAACCTGTTTTTTGTATTCTCTGTCACTCGATGTTTTAAATCTCCCGTTACCTTTGTTATCCCCATTTTCTCAAAGTATTCGCCCAGAACGGCATACACTTTTATTTCCCCACCCCCATTTTATGTTGTTATTTCTATGTATATTATGCTATGGCCGCATGGCTAATGCAATAAAATCATTATTATTATTATAACTAGACTCCATAGGAAATTATTGATAAACAAAAAGTTAGGCCAAGACTTCATCTCATCAGATAAAGTAAAAAAAAAGAGGAGTTGTGATTTATGCAAAAGAGAAACTATCACCAAAGTTTCTCCTTAAAGATGAACATGGACGATTCGTGGCAATTGAAATACAATTCCAAGGAGAGAAATTAGTAATAATTGGAGTCTACGCACCCAACGAGGGGAAATCAGAGTTTTATAAGAAACTGCATGAGACGTTAATGGACTTTATAGATCAAAATATCATCTTTATGGGAGACATGAATGGCGTTGTGTCGACACATATGGATAAATCTGAAAGACAGGTAGTTACAAAAGATGGAAGACTACCAAAGACCTTTTTTGAACTGACAGACAATATGGACTTGATTGACATTTGGAGAACTAAAAACCCCCTAGGTAGAGAGGGGACTTTCTTCTCTGAAGCCAATTTGACTTGGACTAGAATAGACCAAATTTGGATTACAAGAGGGATGGCACCCAAGATTCGAAAGGTGGAAATCTGCCCAAAAATCTGCTCCGACCATAACCCAGTGAGGATGGATATGAAACTAACACCGACTGGTTCCTTTAGATGGAGAATGAATTACACCTTGTTTAGAGACTCTGAAATTGTGAAGAAGGCCCAAAAAACACTGAAAGACTATTTCGAAATAAATTTGAAGACTACTGTGGAGAAAAGAGTAATCTGGGACGCAAGCAAAGCTGTAATGAGGGGGTTCCTGATTCAGCAAAATGCTATAAAGAGGAAACTTCAAGAGGAGAAGAAAGAAAAGATTTTAGAGAAAATTAGAGAAGGCGAGAAGAGATTAAGGATTAAACCTAAGTCACAAGATATCTTACGATAAATTAAACTACACCAGGCACAATATTTGAAAATGGTTAATCAGGACATAGAATGGAAAATTAAACAAATGAGACAAAAAAACCTTTGAATCGGCCAATAAGTGTGGAAAGCTGCTAGCTTGGCAGCTGAATAAAAGACAGAAATTAAACACTGTCACCAATCTTGAAGTAAATGGAAGAAATATACAAAACCCACGGGAGATTCAAGACTGTTTCCAGAGATACTTTAAGCAATTGTATTCACAAGGGCCACAGAATGAAATTAAAATCGAGAAATTTTTGGAAACAAATGGATTACAAAAAATATCTCAAGAGAATAAATTAACACTGAATGATAAAATTTCTGAACAGGAGGTTGAAGGTGCCATCAAGAATCTGCAACTAGGCAAGTCTCCAGGCCCGGATGGGTTAACCTCCAAATATTACAAAGATATGAAAGACTACTTAATTCAACCTCTAATGGAGGTTTGCAATGAAATTATGGAAGGGAAAAGAGCGTCGGAGTCGTGGAAAGAAGCTTACATCACGCTTATACCGAAAAATGAGACAGAAAAGACACAACTCAAGAACTACCGCCCCATATCCCAACTTAATGTGGATTACAAAATTTTTGCTGATATTCTGGCTAGAAGATTGAAAAAAGTCTTAGCAACAATGATTCATAAAGACCAAGCTGGCTTTCTCCCAGGCAGGCAACTGTCAAATAATACGAGAAATTTAATTGACATTTTGGAAAAGCTACAAGTTAATATAAACACAAAAGCTGTCTTGATATTTATTGATACGGAGAAAGCCTTTGACAATATTTCTTGGAGTTTTATGAGGAAAAATTTGCAAGGGATGGGGGTTGGAGAAAGGTTTGGAAACGGTATAGGTGTGATTTACTCAGAACAAAAGGCAAAATTAATAGTGAATAATGCTGTCACAAAAAAAGTTAATATAGAGAAAGGGACACGACAAGGATGCCCAATTTCCCCTTTGCTTTTCATCTCAGTCCTGGAGGTCTTACTGAACATGATTAGAAGGGACCAACAGATCCAGGATATACAGGTCGGAGTTAAACACTACAAACTTAAAGCCTTCGCAGATGACCTAGTACTGACATTACAGGAGCCAATCCCTAGTTCTAAAAGAGCTTTGGAAATAATACAAGAATTTGGTCAGGTGGCAGGTTTTAAATTGAATAAATCTAAAACTATGGTTTTAGAGAAAAAATTGACAGCAGTAGAGAAGGAAAGGTTTCAGGAAGAAACAGGTTTAACATTGGTGAAAAAAGTGAAATACCTAGGGGTGAACTTGACTTCGAAGAATGTAAATTTATTTAAAGATAATTATGAGAAGTGTTGGTCAGAAGTGAAAAAAGATCTTGAAATTTGGACAAACTTGAAACTTTCCTTACTGGGTAGAATTGCTGTTATCAAAATGAATGTATTGCCAAGAATGTTGTTTTTGTTTCAGACGTTACAAATCATTGACAAAATGGACTGTTTTGAGAAGTGGCAAAAAGAAATTTCTAGATTTGTCTGGCAGGGCAAAAAGCCCAGAATAAAATCCTTTACTGATGCAAAGGAAAGAGGGGGGTTTGCCCTGCCGGACTTTAAGTTATATTATGAAGCAGCAGCTTTTTGCTGGTTGAAGGATTGGCTACTTCTTGAAAACACGGACATTTTAGACTTGGAAGGATATGATAATGTTTTTGGGTGGCATGCATATTGTGGTAGGGTAAGGCTAAAGTGTATAAAGCATTTAAAAACCATATTGTCAGGAAAGCATTGTTTAATGTCTGGATGAAATACAAAGATTTATTGGAAAATAAAACCCCTAGGTGGCTCTCACCTATGGAAGCAAAGGCCCTGAAAAAGCTTAATATGGAATCTAACTGGCCAAAATATTGGGAAAATTTGGAGCAGGAGGGAGATAAAGTGAAATTGCAAAGTTATGAGAAACTTAAGGATAAGGTGTGAGACTGGTTACGTTATTTTCAAGTAAGAGAGGCCTACTATTTGGACAGGAAAATTGGTTTCCAGGTGGAAAAATCAAAGTTGGAAACAGAATTGTTAGAACCCAATGCCAAGATATTGTCGAGAATGTATAACCTGCTGTTGAAGTGGAATACTGAGGATGAAACGGTAAAATCTGCTATGATAAAATGGGCACAAGATGTTGGTCATAACATCATGTTTGTTGACTGGGAACAGTTGTGGACCACCGGTATGAAATTCACAGCATGTAATGCCTTAAGAGAGAATATTATGAAAATGATATATAGGTGATACATGACCCCAGTCAAACTTGCAAAAATTTACCACTTGCCCGATAATAAATGTTGGAAATGTAAAGAAACTGAAGGGACATTCTTTCACCTTTGGTGGACGTGCCCAAGGATTAAGGCTTTCTGGGAAATGATATATAATGAACTGAAAAAGGTATTTAAGTATACCTTCTTGAAGAAACCAGAGGCCTTTCTCCTGGGTATGGTCGGCCAACTGGTGCCAAAGAAGGACAGGACCTTTTTTATGTATGCTACAGCAGCAGCAAGAGTACTCATTGCAAAGCATTGGAAGACGCAAGATCTACCCACCTTGGAAGAATGGCAGATGCAAGTAATAGACTATATGGAACTGGCTGAAATGACCGGCAGAATTCGAGATCAAGGAGAAGAGCAGGTGGAAGAGAACTGGAAGAAGTTTAAACTTTATTTACAAAAACACTGTAAAATTTTTGAATGTTGAGGACATTGAAAAGGAAAAGAAGGGGTTCTAGTGATTAAGTTAAATAAGAGTACAAAGGGAGGGACGAAGGACGAAAATTAATAAGAATGATCTTGCTGAACTAATTATTACGTAGAATACAAGATCGGGAGGCGGGCGGAAGGAAGGAAAATAAGGTTTTGAATGTTATAATTGGAATGTGAGTTTTTTTTATATGCTAAAATTCTCTTTTTCTTTTTTATTTGTGTATCTTTTTTTTTTACTTTTATGTAATGTTTGCTTTTTCATGTTTTTTTGTGTAAAACTTAATAAAATATTATATACTAAAAAAGGGGGGGAACTACATACAATCAAAAAAAAGAACAAATCAAACCTTTACATAACTTTCTTTCTTATTTCCTTGACCTCCTCACACCTCCCCTCTATGTATTCTAGTTCAGTTAAATATTTCAGCAAATCCTTCATCTTTGTTTTTATCCTAATAATTTATCTCAATATACTGTAATTTTACATTCTCTTCTTTCACCAATTAACCATCCATTTTTACTTTATTTAATCTTATTTCTCATTAAAACTAATATATCTGAACTTGATCTCTTAAGACATTTCCCCTACAGTCATAAAAAATTCATTCCACGATTTTTCCATCTCTCATTACGGTATTTTTTTTTTTAAAATCTCCATATATACACTTTAAATTCCCAATTTTCTTCCACCGCCTCCCCTCCCCGGTCTCGGCCCCTGCCGCCAGTTCCATCAACCTCCAACAGTCCATCAACCTGGAGATCTTATATCCGAGGCTCTTAACTCTTCTTGACGTCCCTTCTGCTGATCTTCTTGATAATCTGTGGTGCTAAAAAGCAGATCTCGGGGGAGCTCCAACCCAACGATGCTTAGATTCCTTCTTAACAAGTCCGCCAGATTTCCATAGTTGAGGCTAGGGCCCACAAAGTATTCCAAATCTTGTTTCACAATTCCTCCAAGTCCAAAGGCCCCCAAAGCTCCAAGCTCCTCCTGGCCCGGAAGACACACTTTCCCTGGCTAAGCTAGGCTCGTAGCTCCAATCCACTGAACAGGAAAGAGCCCATTGTACCAGATGCCACAGCACAAGGAGCTAGAGTTCCAAAGCCAGGGGCCTCATGGACACTCTCTGAATAACTGAGAATGAATAGAATCATAGAATTATAGAGATGGAAGGGGACAGTAGGACTTCCTCAGTTGCTCGGAGGAATTCCTCCCAGACTCATATCATAACAGTTAAAAGCAGTTCAGCAGTGAAACAGGCCAATTCTCTGTAATGCAGGAATTTCATCTAAATCATCCATAACAGAAGGACATCCAATGTCTGCTTAAAAACCTTCAACAAAGGAGAGCCCACCACCATCTGAGGGAGTCTGTTTCACTAAGGGGTGGCCCTTTAAGATGCTCCCAATGCTCCAAAAGACAGTGGTGCTTAAGGAGGTGGGGTGGAGACAGAGGCTTCCAACACAGTATCAAAGAAAGCTGCTCACTAGGAAATGGAGGCAGCGAAAGATTTTACTTTCTTGGGCTCCATGATCACTGCAGATGGTGACAGCACTCACGAAATTAAAAGACGCCTGCTTCTTGGGAGAAAAGCAATGACAAACCTAGAGAGTCCCATGGACTGCAAGAAGAGCAAACTAATCCATTCTGAAGGAAATCAGCCCTGAGTGCTCACTGGAAGGACAGATCCTGAAGCTGAGACTCCAATACTTGGGCCACCTCATGAGAAAAGAAGACTCCCTGGAAAAGACCCTGATGTTGGGAAAGATGGAGGGCACAAGGAGAAGGGGACGATAGAGGACGAGATGGTTGGACAGTGTTCTTGAAGCTACCAGCATGAGTTTGACCAAACTGCGGGAGGCAGTGGAAGACAGGAGTGCCTGGCGTGCTCTGGTCCATGGGGTCACAAAGAGTCGGACACGACTAAACGACTAAACAACAATAGGAGCTGTTCTTGGTACTGAAACAACCAACCTGACTTGCCCTGTGGGCTCCCCTGCAGCCTGGAGCCCTGACCACAAAAATGTGTTAATTTAAAGCTAAACAGAGCAACATAGCCAATACTCATATGTCTTTGTCAGCTGTGCATTTTGCAAGCTTCCTGTTCACCTATAGAGGGAACGGTCTGTATAATTCTAACTCATTCCACTAGTCCACTTCTTTGACAGAACTTCTTTTCCTTTCCTCCCCCTGCATACCCCGCATATGAAAGATATAAAATTAACATCAATGTTTATATTTAATGTGATGCATGTTCTTCACACACATGCTGCAAACCATCTGATGCAAGCTTGGGGACCACAGTGTGGGAGTCCTTGCGTTAGCACATTATTCAAGTTCCTCCACGCTCTCCAAGCATTATACACCTTCATCATTATGCATACAACTGCCCTTCCTTGGATGGGGTGCTTAGGAATGCACATTCATTTCCAGCTAAAGGCTGAGTAAGTTCTTGAACCTGCACATCAGCTGGGATTCAAAAGGCATTTGTGACAGACTGCGTCTGTTAGTCAGAATCAACGTCAGCAGGACTCTGTCAGAACCATCTCACTTTTAGACTATTTTTTTAACTATTCTGAAAAATCCTGTTTTTAACTATTCTGAAAAATCAGGCATCTATTCAAAGGTAACCACTAGTCCAACAGATGTGACTGTTTAATAACATGTTAGGCATTTTTAAATGTCTCTTCAACAGGGACAACAATCTTAACCACTTTTGGATGATGCATAATGGATTCAACCACGGTTTGGGGCTTCTGTTTTATTAACAAATCAATTTAATTTATGCCAAGCTCTTGAAAGAGCTTCCTTATCAAGTGATTTACAAAGACATTAATAGCTTTCGATGGTGTGATAACTCTATAAACGTATCATGAAAAAGAGAAGGCATTGTTCAAAGTAGGCATGCAAGGTTTTAAAAACCTCTCCTCTGTTGCAAATGCTTACTGATTGTAGAGCAAAGCCACTTCCAAACTAGAGAGGAGGTGGAGTTGCGGGCTTCATGCCCCCTCCACGTGCGCAGGGGCTGGCCCTCTGCCTCCGCACGATTGAGGGAATCCCTGGCCGCGTCATCCCCTGGCCGCGTCATCGGCTGGCTTGGGGGCAGTGGCCTGGGCTATTTAGCCCCAGCTCAGCTGGGGATCTCCCTCTTTTTCCACTGCAGCTTCTCCAGTTTCCCACACTCCCGCTCTTTAAGGTTTTCCTTTGACCTTGCTATGGACCTCGGTTGGTCGCCATTAAGGGGCCGGGTAGGAATTTTTTTTCCACTTGGCAAATTGGCACCAGCCACTTGGTTTTTTGCCTACCTCGTAGCAAATCGTCATAAGTTCCTCAGATTGAGGGTTAGGCATTGGTATGGGTATTGTTATGTAAATGAAGGGGGAGGAAATGCCATCACCTCCCCCGCATACTGAAGGGTAGTCCGGCAAAGGATTCCGGGGAGCGTGGCCCCGTCTGAAGCCTATGGAGGTGAGGGCCTAAGGCACGCCCCCAAGCGGTGACCCCGGGGGAGTTCCTAGTTGATGTGCAACAGCAGGACTCCCCCTACTGGTGGTTAACCCTTCCCGGACTTCAAGCAATCAGGCTGAAGCCAGATAGTCGGTTAGGACCAATGCCTAAGCCAATACCGCTCATCACCTGTAACCAATAAAGTTGTGGCCAATTTCTGCCCATTAACCTAAAATAACTGTGTCATGTGTCATTATTTCCACCGGGGGGAGGCGGGAACTCGCCACGCAAAGTGGGTGCTGAATAGAAGACAACAAATAAAGATTCTAGACATCCATACAGCTCCTGTACTCTACAATTACCAGCATAGTTGCATGTTCCAAAACAAATTTATCGATATGCATTGATTGAGGTCGGTAAAATTAAGGCTAAAAGAGGGAAAGTGTTTAATGGGTAAATATGCAAATTATATCTCTATAATGCAATATTAAAATACAGTGGTACCTCGGGTTACAGATGCTTCAGGTTACATACGCTTCAGGTTACAGACTCTGCTAACCCAGAAATAGTACCTCGGGTTAAGAACTTTGCTTCAGGACGAGAACAGAAATCGTGCTCCGGCGGCGCGGCAGCAGCAGGAGGCCCCATTAGCTAAAGTGGTGCTTCAGGTTAAGAACAGTTTCAAGTTAAGAACAGACCTCCGAAACAAATTAAGTACTTAACACAAGGTACCACTGTATATGAACTAAGGCAATCAAGTTTCAGTTGACAAAATTACAAGTGTGTAACAATTATTGAATACACATTTACCAGACATGTGTCTAGCTGCAATGTTACATTGGTAACATTGCTGTAATTGTACTGAAGTGTTTTCCCCCCTCTAAAAACAGAACCATAACTTAAATGCACACAACTGTTTAGCTGATTCATATTACATATATTCAAGAGTGGGTTTTGAACTGTCCTAAATATCTTCCTTCCTATCATTTCCAACCTACTACCACTTTGGTAAGCTTTTTCATTTCCCTTCTTCCCATTATATCAGAACACTTGTCAAATTTTCAATCCATTTTTTCCAGTGCTCAAATAATTGTCCATTTAGACTCCTGGCACCAAGGAAAAGCATAAAGGTACCAACTTCTCCGACTCATTTCTTTAAAGTAGTTTGTGTCCTAAAGCTTGTGTTGTTGTTGTTGTTTTTAAAAAAGGTTTCACTTCCAAATGATAAATTGATGGGGTTTTTTTTAGAAAAAGTCCATGTTTGCTACTCAACTGAAAACCAGACAAATCTGTCTCACTCTCTGCTTATCAGCAACCCTGGAACATCAGCTGCTGTGAGAGAGAATGCCAGGAGCGGAGGCAGGCAAAGGAAATATCACAAACACACAGCTAGATTTACTTACACACACACACACACACACACACACACACACACACACGGAGGGGGGAGGGAGTCTTATGCATACCCTTTTAAACAAAGTTCCCAATGTGGTTTCCGTAAGAACATGGGTAAGCAAACTAAGGCCCGGGGGCTGGATCCAGCCCAAACTCCTTCTAAATCTGGCCCATGGACAGTCCGGGAATCAGTGTGTTTTTACATGAGTAGAATGTGCCCTTTTATTTAAAATGCATCTCTGGGTTATTTGTGGGGCCTGCCTGGTGTTTTACATGAGTAGAATGTGTGCTTTTATTTAAAATGCATCTCTGGGTTATTTGTGGGGCATAGGAATTCATTTTATTTTATTTTATTTTTCCAAAATATAGTCCGGCCCCCCACAAGGTCTGAGGGACAGTGGACCGGCCCCCTGCTGAAAAAGTTTGCTGACACCTGCATAAGAAAAACAAACTTTCAGAACACTGCAGGAAAGTCAACAACCTCTAAGGTGAAAATTAAAATCAGATAAAAAGAGTTCTTGCTTCCAGCAAACCTTGTCAGATGCTCTCCAACCAAGTGAGGCTACAGCTGACATTACCTGCATATCCAAAGTGAAGATAGATAAGAACCAGGTTTCTATCTTCCCTGTTCTGCTGACCTATTCCGCTGCCCCCCCCCAACTCCCACTTTAGAGAAGAACTCATCCTTCCCATTGCTTAGAGCAGATGTTTTAAAATAAAGGACATTCTCTGTTATTTTAAATATAAGATGGGGGCACCTGGCTTGCCAGTAGTAACTGTGAAATGGATCTAGGGGTCTTAGTAGACCACAAGCTTAGCATGAGTCAACAGTGTGATGCAGCAGTATCTAGGCCACATCAACAGAAGTGTAGTATCAATATTAAGGGAAATAATAGTACTGCTCTATTCTGCCTTGGTAAGACCACACCTGAAATACTGAGTCCAGTTCTGGACAACACTATTTAAGGATACTGACAAGCTGGGATGTGTTCAGAAGAGGGTAGCCAAGATCCTCAAGGGTCCGGAAACCAACTCTTTTGAAGTATGGTTGAGGGTGTTACGGAAATTACCGGGGGGGGGGGCACATCTTTGAAGTTAAATATTACAAATATTATGCCTGAATGTATCCTTTCAACTTGACAGCTCAGGGAAGTTACCTAGCTTTAAAAATAATATAAAATCATCTCCTTTCCCAGTTTCCTCCATTCCAAAGCTATTTTCCCCTTGAAAAAGGACTCCAGGAAGTTCCCAGAGGTGACAATTGCTGGGCTCATTAGCCAAAGGAAGCCAAATCTCATCACCTGACTCGCCTCAGGCTCCAGACATGCAAAGGAACTTCTATTGTACTTTCTTGTGCTGGGGACTTAAGACATATTTGTCTATGCTAATCTTATACCTGAGTTTTGCCCTGCCATGTCTGCTTATGCTAATCTTGTACCAAGGACTTGTCTGGACATGTTTGCCAAGGTTAACCCCTCCCCTTTTGTGACATGTCAGTGATGTAGCAATGATGCTGTACGAACTGTATTCTGGGATACGGTGGGAAAGTTTTAAAAGTCTTTGTCACCCCATCCTCGGGGTTCAAATTTGCTCTTTGAACCTATTGCACAATAAACTTTGGTCTACAGCTATTTGCTCCGGTTGGCTGGACCCCTTCCTTTATTCCTCAGGGACCCACGGGCTCTGCCCGACGAGCTGGGTGACTGAGCAGCCTCACACCTAGATTTTTCCGTAACAAGGGAATTGAGTATGTTTAGCCTGGAAAAGAGACTGAGAGGAGATATGATAGTCATCTTCAAATATCTAAAAGGTTGCCCCTTGGAAGATGGAGCAAGCTTGCTTTCTCCTGCTCTGGAGGGTAGGATCCAAACCAATGGATTCAAGTTGCAAGAAAGGAGATTCCGACTAAACAACAGGGATAACTTTCTGACAGTAAGAGCTGTTCAGCAGTGGAACAGTCTCCCTCGGGAGGTTGTGGACGCTCCTTCCTTGGAGGTTTCTAAGCACAGCTTGGATGAACATCTGTCATAGACACTTAAGAACCCTGCATTGTAGGGTGTTGAACTAGATGGGGTCTCCTTCCAACTGTGATAGGAATTTTGAGGTCTTAGATATATGTTAAATGTTCATAAGTGTACCAACCAAGCACATACAGTGGTACCTCGCAAGACGAATGCCTCGTAAGATGAAAAACTCGCAAGACGAAAGAGTTTTTCGTTTTTTGAGTTGCTTCGCAAGACAGATTTCCCTATGGGCTTGCTTTGCAAGACGAAAACGTCTTGCAAATTTGTTTCCTTTGTTTTGCAAGTTTGTTTCCTTTTTCTTGAAACCGTGCATTCAGGGGGTGCAGTTGCAACTTGACTTCGAGGAGCAACTCATAGCACGCAGTGTGGAAGCCTTTTTTGAGGTTTTTGAAGACTTTGGTGATTTTTGAAGCTTTTCCAAAATCCGTGCTTCGCAAGACGAAAAAAATCGCAAGACGGAAAAACTCGCAGAACAAATTAATTTCGTCTTGCGAGGTACCACTGTACATACATCAGCACAGAAAGACCGAACTGAAACCATTTTGATTCTCAAACTGTGAAACCATTTTGATTCCCAAACTGACCAAATGTTTTCCCTGCAAGGAGGGAGGGGGAGTCAGGGAGCCTTCCCATTGTCTCAGGAACTGAGGAATCAGCATTTTAATGGGTGACAAACTATCAGGAAAGACAATCAGGAAAGGCAATCAGATAACCTTGAAACAGGAAAAACAACATTCAAATTTTTGTTTTAGACCGCCTTTTTTGTGATGTAGGTATGATGTATCTGGGGGTGGTCTTGATCTACAGGGTGGCAATTTCAAAAGTATATAAGGCCTTGCGCGCCATTGTTCTGGGTTCCTCCTCCCCTCCTGTGTGTGGTGAGTGAGGACCCTGTTGCAACAGATCAATAAATATCAAGCTTACTAGCTGCTTTGCTTCCCAGTATTCTCTGGTTGGCCTCTGTTATTTCTTCCTACCAATAGGGAACCCACGTAAGAACTCTATTTGGGCTCTTGGATACCCATAAGGGGAAAAGGGCAGATTTTGTTTACAACACAACACTATGATTCTACAATTCCTCCTCCCTATAGGTGGTCATTTTGACCATGAACCTATTAAGAGGCATGGACTTACACAAATCAGTTATTGTTTGCTACAACCCTGTAAGAAGATGGTGTATAAATCAAGATTTGTAAAATTACGATCCATCCCATGACCTTGTCTCTGGGGTGTAATGGATCTGGGAGTTCAGAAAGAAGACAATGAAGAATTTACATCAGATTCCAGAACTAGGAAGACAGATGCTTGCATCTACTGAAATCCTACAAAAATAGCAAAATATGAAAATGGGAATTACGACAAGAGTGCGGATTATCTTTATTTGCATTGTGTTGGTGTAATGGAGGACAGCATTTCCTTTGAGTTTTTCCTCATTGTATGTTACAGACTTTGTGAGCCTTAATTGAAAATAGTGACACAGTGTTAATTAAAAATAACTGCAAGCAGCACTTCCGAAATGAGAGTCTATAACAATCACTCATAGCAGTTCATTTAAACTAACCAGTACAAGGGCTAAAAGAAGTTTTTAAACCAACTTTTAAATTAACATTTCATTCACCTCAGTTGAACTCTTAAAAAATAAAATAAAAACCTTTCTGCTTTGGTGTTAAGACCTCCTGCTTAGCCTTTAATTAGTCATGACTATTCTAATTTTGAGCTATACCTTTTAAACTTTGTGAACTGAAGAGAGATCTATAGGCAAAACGACAGTTGAGGTTCCAGCCCATTGTTTTTATGCTTACGTTGCAGATAATAGTCTAGGAGGGCTGGATACACATTGTGTAAAGCAAATATAAGCTTATCAGTCTGGCACATACGCACCAACTCTATGGGGCTGAAGACAGCTCAGCCCCCTTAAAGTATGAGGGATGGGACTGAGCCCCCCAATCTTGAGGGGCCGGGCCCTGCTGGGCCTTCTTGCAGAGCCTCACCGTGGTAGCAGAGGGCCTCTCCAGGCCTCATGGCCTCCTTCCAACATGTGTGCCATCACATGTGTGTCAATGAGCGTCATCCAATGCTGTGCAGAACCCGGTGCCTCTGGTTTGGGGAAAATATGTGCAGTCCATCACCACTGTTTGCCCAAAATTTCGTGGTATCAAAGGATTTTTTCCCCATTCCCCACAGCTCCCTTTTGGAGAGTGTATGGTGACTTATACAGTGGTACCTCGGGTTACATACGCTTCAGGTTACATACGCTTCAGGTTACAGACTCCGCTAACCCAGAAATAGTTCCTCGAGTTAAGAACTTTGCTTCAGGATGAGAACAGAAATCATGCTCCGGCAACGCAGCGGCAGCAGGAGGCCCCATTAGCTAGAGTGGTGCTTCAGGTTAAGAACAGTTTCAGGTTAAGAACAGACCTCCAGAACAAATTAAGTACTTAACCAGAGGTACCACTGTACTGGGCAATGCTCTGCCCATTCCCAACCAAACACTAGACACAGATCTGGAATGGGGGCAAGAAACCCACATGCAAAAAAAGATGCTATGAAGCCATGAGGAAAGTTTCCAGTGCAAAAAACAACAACAATCGCCACAAGTTCTGTGCTAGTGACTTGAATGACAGCTTGCTAAGCAGAACTGCAGCTGGTAAAGTTCCTAACTTCCCATGAAATTTCAACTGCTAAGAACAATCTTGCCCACTTTATTTCTGCGCCTCAGGCTGCTGTAAAGGCACCTAAGCAGAATCCTTAAAAAAAAAAAGGGGGGGGTGAGAAATCCTCATCAAGCCCACAAAGTTGAACATTTCATAGTTATTAAACATGAAACACTTAGTCAGATTTTGGAGCCATAAGCTGCAAATCTAAAGATAGTCAGAAGTGACCTACATGTGCAGAAAAAGCACATGGTACAGTTAAGGCTGCCAACTGAACAGAAACTTTGCTTGGTCTGTTCCTGTGCCTTAACAGCCAATTACTTGCCAGGTTTCTGCAATGCAAACCATTCCAGTGTTACCAGCTCACCTGCTAATATCTGTGAATGAAGCCACAGGAGCAGGGGCCAGCAGTACCAGACCCAGCGCCACTTGACAATGCATTGAGAGGCATGACTGAATGCTCCCATGGGGGGAAAGGTGTGCATGCACAACCCCAACCAGTTCTAAGAGAAGGAGGAGAGGGGGGAAGCAAGCTGTTGCCCCACCTCATCACGAAGTGCCCTAAATCAATAGATGAGCTAGGAGAGAATCTGCCTCTCACTTTAATCCGAACCTTCATGATGTTGCCAATCAGAGACATTGCTTGGTATTTAATATGGGTGAGCACACTTCAGATTAATTTACAGATTAACAAAATTATTCATCAGAAGAATTCAGGTAACTTCCCAAAGGGTAAAAGGGTAAAGGACCCCTGACAGTTAAGTCCAGTTGCGAACAACTCTGGGGTTGCGGCGCTCATCTCGCTTTACTGGCCAAGGGAGCCAACGTTTGTCCGTAGACAGTTTCTCCGGGTCATGTGGCCAGCATGACTAAGCCGCTTCTGGCGAAACCAGAGCAGTGCACGGAAACGCCGTCTACCTTCCCGCCGGTACAGTATCTATTTATCTACTTGCGCTTTGATGTGCTTTTGAACTGCTAGGTTGGGCAGGAGCAATGGGAGCTCACCCCGTCGCGGGGATTCGAACCGCTGACCTTCTGATCGGCAAGCTTTACCTATTCAATTATGATTATTACGATTCTATGCCTTGTCATCTGACTGGGTTGCCAACCACTCTGGGTGGCTTCCAACATATATAAAAACATAATAAAACATTAACCATTTAAAAACTTCCCTATACATGTCTTCTTAAGGTTGTAACTACTTATCTCCTTGGCCCTGGGAGTCACATGACTCCATGTCTGCCATTTCTTGCATGCAAAATAGGGATGTCCTAAGGAAAACTGGGACATTCCGGGATCAAATCAGAAACCTGGATGACTTCTGTAAATCCGGGACTGTCCCTGGAAACTTGGATGGTCTGAAAGAGTTCAGCTGAGGGAAGATCCAGTTTGGGTGCTAAGGGTTTGGAGACTAGGGCAGGGTGTGGGCAAGGATGATGCAGGAAAAGCCGAGGACTTTCTTCCAGTCTGGAGCAAAACACAGGCTAAAGAATTTATTTGGATCTTTCAAAGCTCACCTTGGTTTTGAGGTCACGTTTAACTAGGCTGTATGTGTGCCAACAAAGGTCCGTATAGTTAAAGTTTTGGTTTTCCCAGTAGTGATGTATGGAAGTGAGAGCTGGACCATCAAGAAGGCTGATCGCCAAAGAATTGATGCTTTTGAATTCTGGTGCTGGAGGAGACTCTTCAGAGTCCCATGGACTGCAAGAAGATCAAACCTCTCCATTCTGAAGGAAATCAGCCCTGAGTGCTCACTGGAAGGACAGATCGTGAAGCTGAGGCTCCAGAAGAGAAGACTCCCTGGAAAAGACCCTGATGTTGGGAAAGATTGAGGGCACAAGGGGGTGACAGAGGACGAGATGGTTGGACAGTGTTCTCGAAGCTACCAGCATGAGTTTGACCAAACTGCGGGAAGCAGTGGAAGACAGGAGTGCCTGGCGTGCTCTGCTACATGGGGTCATGAAGAGTCGGACACAACTAAATGACTAAGCAACAACAACAACATGTGTGGTTAAAGGACTGGAGGAAAGTTTCTAGCTCAATTTTAGCCCTGGCCTTATTCAACTTATATATAAATGACATGGTCAAATACCTAACATCCCCGGAGTTTCATGCCCCCAAATTGGCCAAAAAATCAATTTCAGCGCTCCTCTATGCGGACGATGTGGTTCTCTTATCACGAACTAAAGTAGGCCTCAAAAGGCTACTAAGAGAATTCTCAGCCTACTGCAGGAGAGATCAACTAGTGGTTAATCACCAAAAAACCAAAGTCATGGTCTTCGCTAGGAGACACAGACATCACAGATGGGAGATGGACAATCAGCCAATAGAACAGGTCAAAATTTTCAAATACCTTGGAGTAGTTTTCCAGTCAACAGGGGCCTGGGAGGCCCATCATAAATATGCTAGGGAAAAAGCATCTCAAAGCGCCAAAATACTGTCTCGCTTTTACTTTACGAAGGGGGGCAGACATATCCCAGCAGCTCTGGAGGTCTTTCAAGCAAAACCCTTGGCGCAATTACTCTACGGGGCCCAAATCTGGACGGGAAATCATTGCCGCACACTTGAAACGGGCGAGTCTAAATTTTTAAGATTCTAGCCGCTCCACCATGCACGCCAAATGCGGCCCTACGGCTGGAGAAAGGCCTCCTCTCCGTCGAAACCCGGACCTGGTTAAGAACATTCAACTATTGGCTTCGCTTAAATTTAAACCCATCCAGACTACTACCTCTAGTAGCACGAGATGCTCATAGAAGTCGGTGGTCCAAAGTAGTGCATCAAAAACTACTTACCATATTTTTTGCCCTATAGGACGCACCGTCCCATAAGGCGCACCTAGTTTTTTTGGGGGGGAAATAAAGGGGAAAAAATTATTTTTCCCCCCCTGGGGCGGGGGAGGCCCGAGCTTCCCCCGACCCCAGTCCCCAAACAGGCAACTCTCTGTAAGCCGTGGGAGCCCAGGGTTGGCTCCCGCTGCTTGTGGAGATGTCCGCGAAGCCTGGACGCGCTGAGCTCAGCGCGCGCAGGCTTCCGCATGCAGGCACCTCTCCGCAGGCAGCTGGAGCGCTCCCGCCACTTGCAGAGAGGTCCGCGAAGCCTGGACGCGCTGAGCTCAGCGCGCCCAGGCTTCCGCATGCAGGCACCTCTCCGCAAGCAGTGGGAGCGCTCCGCTGCTTGCGGAGAGGTCCGCGAAGCCTGGAGAGCGAGAGGGGTCTGTGCGCACCAACCCCTCTCGCTCTCCAGGCTTCAGCGAAAGCCTGCATTCGCCCCATAGGACGCACACACATTTCCCCTTCATTTTTTGAGGGGGAAAAGTGCGTCCTATAGGGCAAAAAATACAGTACATGTGGCCTCCAAGCACAGCATCTCCTGAAAATGGGTCTCCCCAAGGCAAAAACCTTTATTGACCAGCGCATGAAGGATATTGAGCAGCAGAATAATCTGGCCTATATTAAGAAATTTAGTGCCTGGTACGCTTATCTGCCCCCCCTCCCACTTTGATTTTCGGACAAAGCAGGACAAACAGTGCCGTGTTTATTGAGTGCCTAGCTTTGCAAATAAAAAAGAGTGATGCACTCAATTCAGAGAGCCAAAAGGCAGCCACTGAAAAATATCCAGTGTCTGGCCAATGTTGCAAGCTGCCTGGTGCCAATTTTCTTTTGGCCTGAAATATTATGCAGCAGGTTTTGCTAACTGAGAAATATTAAGAGTGCTGCTTGAAGAAGCTATAGCCCAACCCAGTGTGTTGTTTACTCAGAACTTAGTCCCACAGAGTGCCGTTGGGCTTCTTCCCAAGTAAGTGTGCAGAGACTGCAAACCATAATCTTTATTCCAAATGAAACAGAAGTAAATTGTTCTATTTATTATTATTATTTTTAGAAAACAATGTGGGAAAGAGAACCAATTACTCAAGTAGCTTTTCTACATAGTAGCAATACATTTCATCTGAAAGAAAAACATCACCATAGTTTACAAAATGCAAAAATGAACAGCTAACCATATATGTTGTTGTTGTTGTTGTTGTTGTTTCCTCAGCCACTCTGGGCTGCTTCCAGCACATATAAAAATATAATCAAACACCAAACATTAAAAGCTTCTCAATACAGGGCTGCCTTCTGCTCTCTTCCAAAAGTTGTGTAGTTCTTTATCTCTTTAACATCTGATGGGAGGCCATTCCACAGAGAGTGCACCACTGTCCCCAAGGCTAGGGTTGCCATATGTCTCAACAAGTTGTGTCCAGAATTTAACTTTTTAAATATGACAACCCTGTCCTCTGCCTGGTTCCCTGTAACTTCACTTCTCACAGTGAGGGAACTGCCAGAAGGCCCTCGGAGGTGGACCTCAGTGTCCAGGCTGAACGATGGGGGTGGAGATGCTCCTTCAGGTATACTGGGCCAAGGCTTTAAAAGTCAGCACCAATGCTTTGAATTGTCTCAGAAATGTACTGGAAGCCGGTGAAGATCCTTTAGGAACTGGTGTTATGTTGTCCCAGCGGCTGCTCCCAGTCACCAGACTAGCTGCCACATTCTGGATTAGTTGTCGTTTCCAAGTGACCTTCAAAGGTAGCCCCACACAGAGTGCGTTGCTGTAGTTCTAAAGCTCTCTTCAGGTCTTCCACTACATGTGATGACCAGTGAGGGGTAGTAGAGGGAAGGGAGCTCAACAGGCTTTCCTCCTCCATCACATCACCTTTGCGACTCCTGCAGCTCTCCACATCTTGGGGGCTAAACCTCCATAGAGGGAGATCCTTTTTATACTGCCACAGACTCCTTTGCCAGGATTATAAATGGCACTGGGTGTCTACACAAGTTGAGCATGCTCCCTCATGCAATAATCATCATGGGGTCAGAGGAAGAATACCTCAGCAAGACTTAAATGTTGGGGCCAGCCTGAGGTGCAGACAGCCATAATTAGGCTGGGACCTGGGGACTCTGTTCTCCAGCCCAGAGGTCGGCAAGCCAGGCTCCCTGTGCAAACACGAAGTTGTATACTAGCAACTGCGCAGGTTTGAAATGAAGCAGTTTACCCATGACCAGGAGCTCCCGGTTTTGCTCAATCCCTGGCCACTGTCACCTATTTTTCAGTTTTCATGCACAAAGACCACCGAGGAAGACCAAGCTCAAAACACATTTGGGTTTTGTGAGAGTCAATTACATTCATTTAGTTTGTTGACCTTTTGTTGCAGCATGACAAATTATGGGCTACCTTTCTTCAGTCTGTTGATATTTTGCTAATCTACATTATGTTTGTATTCTTTTGCTTAGTATACAGAATCACAGAATCGTAGCATTGGAAAGGACCATGAGGGTCATGCAGTCCAACCCCTGGAACACAGGAATCTTTTGCCCAAACTTGAACCCACAACCCTGAGATTAAGGGTCTCATGTTCTACCAACTGAGCTATCCCAGTAATCAGATATGTATTGCTTTTAATTGTTATTAGATCCCGTTAAATTATTGTTAAAGTATAAACACACACATGTATGTATGTACATATGTTTCTGTGTAATATGCATTTACATTGGTTAAGAATGAATTGATGCCGACTGCAAATAAATACTAGGCAGTTTCCAAGTTATTAGCTTTATTTGCTAAGGTAAAGGGGTCTGGTAAAGGGACCCCTGACCATTAGGTCCAGTCGTGGCCGACTCTGGGGTTGCGGCGCTCATCTCACTTTATTGGCTGAGGGAGCCGGTGTACAGCTTCCGGGTCATGTGGCCAGCATGACTAAGCCGCTTCTGGCAAACCAGAGCAGCGCACGGAAACGCCGTTTACCTTCCGGCCAGAGTGGTACCTATTTATCTACTTGCACTTTGACGTGCTTTCGAACTGCTAGGTGAGCAGGAGCAGGGACCGAGCAATGGGAGCTCACCCCGTCGCGGGGATTCGAACCGCCAACCTTCTGATCGGCAAGTCCTAGGCTTTTTGGGGTAACCCACAGCGCCACTCGCGTCCCAGCTTTATTTGCTAAATATGAGTAAAATAAGCATGCTAAAATAGATCACTCTGGGGAATCTGAACATTTCCCAATGCAAATTATCCTAATATTTTCCAGATGATTTCCCACAAAACCCACATCACTGGATAAATGCTATCAACACATTTTTTTCTCTTCTAACATGCTTTGGTATTTCCTAATGCACAGTGTCAAACATACACCCAGCACTTTATCTAACCCTCCTGAGTATACAATATGACTACTAATTGTACCCAATAACTTTATGCAGAAAAATCTATCAGAGAAATGGCCCATACTAGTTTTCTTTTGGCATGCTGGGAGCTCCAGCTGTGAGAAAGGGGTGCAAATCAAGCATGGTAATTCCTCACTTCCAATCTCATGGTATACCACTCCAGGGAAAACTTTAGCATTTGTTTCTGTTCAACGGTTAAACTGGCCCTCTGGCTTTACAATACCATTCATACAAAACCACAGACATGAGGTTGCAGAATAGGTAAAAAGGTAAAGGTAAAGGACCCCTGGACGGTTAAGTCCAGCCAAAGGCGACTGTGGGGTTGTGGCGCTCATCTCGCTTTCAGGCTGAGGGAGCCGGCGTTTGTCCACAGACAGCTTTCCAGGTCATGTGGCCAGCATGACTAAGCCGTATCTGGCGCAACAGAACACTGTGATGGAAACCAGAGTGCACAGAAAAGCTGTTTACCTTCTCACCGCAGCAATATCTATTTACCTACTTGCACTGGCATGCTTTCAGACAGCTAGCTTAGCAGGAGCTGGAACAGAGCAACAGGAGCTTACCCCATCATGGGGATTCGAACCACCGACCTTCTGATTGGCAAGCTCAAGAGGCTCAGTGCTTTAGGCCACAGTGTCACCCACATCTCATAGATGCAGAATACCCAAGATAGACATCGGAATGCCTCCAAATGACTATTTTTTTGGGGGGAGACAGGGTAGAACCATGATTTCCGGACCCCAAATTCAAAGAATGCCACCAATAAACCCCAACACATGTAACATCAAATCCTGTAAGAATGAAGTCCTAACTTAGAAGGAATGTTTGAGTCAGGTTATATTTTAAAAACGTCAACAAGCTAGAGGTTCCTTCATTGTGTCAGTAGTTTAGAGAACAAAAGAGCTATAAAACTAATTTGCTCTTTGTCATTAAACTTGACCTATCTTTGGGTAATTTCTGCACTATGGGAGATGAAACTAGTCTGACGGCTGTGCTTTTGTTGACAGCTGCATTTCCTCACTTCCATGCACTTGCTAAGAAATATATTGCGCACCTCAAGCCAGAATGGAAACCTTCAGTTCAGTATAAATTGTTTCTGAAACTGCTTTCTTCCAGTGAAAGACAGGAACCCTAATGAATCTAAGTTTTATCATCCTGGGGATTTTATTCAACTATCTGACAGATGAAGCTGGAGGTGCTAAATCATCAGGTTGCAAAACACTTACTTGCTGGCATTGCAAGTTCTTTGGAAGGGCCGTAACGTCTGCTGTGACAGCACATTGCTAACAGCTGAAGAGGTCTAGGTGCATGCTGCATCACTAAAGCTAAACCACATGACCTGGAGGGCAGTGGCAGACTTGGGGATTTAAAATTTCTGTGGCACCTATGGCAAAACCAAACTTCATCCCCCTGCCTCCTGTTGTTTGTAATTGTTGGAGAACCCCCCCACCCTTATGCCCTCTTGGCTCCACTCCCAGTGTGGGCAAATCAGTTGTGCTCCCCTAAATCTGCCTCTGTGGAGTGCAGAGCTTCCTGGCAGGAGAGTGGAAGAGAAGCATAATGCTTAACAGCTAACAATACGAATGCTTTGTCAGATTTGGGGGGAGCCAGTGATAGGGGCCAACACAAAGTTTTGGGTCTATTAGACTAAAAGTAAAGGGACCCCTGAACATTAGGTCCAGTCATGGCCGACTCTGAGGTTGCGGTGCTCATCTTGCTTTATTGGCCAAGGGAGCCGGCATACATGTGGCCAGCATGACTAAACCACTTCTGGCGAACCAGAGCAGCGCACGGAAACGTCTTTTACCTTCCCGCTGGAGTGATTCCTATTTATCTACTTGCACTTTGACATGCTTTCGAACCGCTAGGTTGGCAGGAGCTGGGACCGAGCAACGGGAGCTCACCCCGTTGCGGGGATTCGAACCACTGACCTTCTGATCAGCAAGTCCTAGGTTCTGTGGTTTAACCCACAGCGCCACCCACGTCCAATTCTAATAGACTACTAGAAAGTATTAGCCAAGCAGCTCGGACTTTGGTGGCAAAGGGGTGGAAGGAAGAAGAAGTCCCGACAATAACAGATCAGCATAACAAGCTACAAGAATTTGCTGAAATGGCACAGTTGACAAATAGCCTGAGAGGCAATTCAAAACAAAAAAATATGGAAGAGTGGAATAGATATAAGATATATGTTCAAAAATACAGTAAAGGTTCACTATCTATGGTAGCATTTGATAGACATTGGAGACTGAGTTGAGAAGTAAGACCAAGGGTACATATTGATAAAAGAATGTATTAGATAAAATGTAAAGAAACATACAATAATAAGAGTACATTCATTTGTAAAAAAAGGAATATACAACTGGATAGACAGGAAGTCCAAAGTGCTGGTATATATATGATTTGGGAGTAGTTTTTTGTCCTTGGTTTTTTTTTCTTCTTCTTCTTTAAGTATATAAACTTTGTATACATGCTGAAAATTATAGTATATTAAGCCTTGTGATGTAATATGATAATGTTTACCAATGTAACATAAGAACTTTAATAAATAAATAAAACTGCAAAAAACAGTAATAATAGCCATGCATTCCTAATTTGTTTTCCAACAGCTCGTTTTTATTAGACTTTTAATTATTAGCTCATATTTCAGATCCATTCAACAAAGGGTACCAGGCATTTATTTGCTCATAAGAGAGTAAAAATCCCAATAGACAATTTCACCTGAATGATGACTCACATACTGCATGATATTTCACCACTTGCTGGTTAAAGTAGAATTTAAAGTTTACCATACAGTGGAATTTGCAGCAGCTTTGGCTTCTTGTGGCTTAAGGTGTCAGTTATGGACAGTTATTCTGGGAGTGCTTAACTTAACAAAACTTATTTCCATTTGTGTTGGGGAACACAACCTTAAACTGCAGAGAAATGTGAGTCTCTTTCTCAAAAAAATTGTTTGAAAAGGAAGAGCAGCTGCAGAAAGCCTGCCAGTATCGTATATTTCCTGCCCAGAAAGCTCCTGGTTGCCTTAACCAGCCTTTGCCAGGTAAGATGTTGGAAACTCAAAAGAGTGGAGAGTAGTGCGGCTGGAAGCCACTTTTCTGCCTAAAGCAGAATCCACATGGTAGCCTGTCTCTTCCCTCTCCCTCCACTCCCAGCTAGGACTAACATTTCCAAAAATCTTCCTGCCCTGTTCGAACACCTGTTTCTGCCTTCACCTCTTCCTTCCAGAGTGGCGCATGCTCTGGTTATCTCTCGCTTGGACTACTGCAATGCGCTCTATGTGGGGCTACCTTTGAAGGTGACCCGGAAACTACAACCAATCCAGAATGCGGCAGCTAGACTGGTGACTGGGAGCAGCTGCCGAGACCATATAACACCGGTCCTGAAAGACCTACATTGGCTCCCAGTACGCTTCCGAGCACAATTCAAAGTGTTGGTGCTGACCTTTAAAGCCCTAAACGGCCTGGACCCAGTATATCTGAAGGAGCGTCTCCACCCCCATCGTTCTACCCAGACACTGAGGTCCAGCACCAAGGGCCTTCTGGCAGTTCCCTCACTGTGAGAAGCCAAGTTACAGGGAAACAGGCAGAGGGCCTTCTCGGTAGTGGCACCCACCCGGTGGAATGCCCTCCCACCAAATGTCAAAGAGAAAAACAACTACCAGACTTTTAGATGACATCTGAAGGCAGCCCTGTTCAAGGAAGCTTTTAATGTTTGATGCATTACTGTATTTTAATATTTTGTTGTAAGCCGCCCAGAGTGGCTGGGGAAGCCCAGCCAGATGGGCGGGGTATAAATTATTATTATTATTATTATTATTATTATTATTATTATTATTATTATACCAGCTGAAGCAGGTAACTTCACCCTGCTGCATTGCAAGACCCTCCCTGGTAGGGACCGAAGTAGAAAGACTCCAAGTCTCTGAAACAACCCCCACAGAATAGCTCTAGGGTTGCCATATTTTGAAGAGCAAAAAAGGACACATTCACCGACTTCTACGTTTAACTACAGGTCGCTGTGGCGACACTTGTTTTTTAAAAGGAGGACATGTCCTGGGGAAAGAGGACATGCGGCAACCCAGGGTTGTAGGGTTTACAAACCCTACAACTGAATTATTTTGTCTGAATGGGTAGAAACATTATTGTTTACTTTTTCTTTTCTTTGCAGTCCAGCACACATTCTTAATTTACAAATTTAATAAATAAATACGGGCTGGTGGGAGGGGAGGGGCTTATTGGTTTGTTTGTATGTTTGTACTGCATTGTGTATTTTCCATTCTCATTTTGTATTGTTATGTTGTGGTTGTTGGCATGCAACCAAGGAAATGGGGGCAATTGGCAGGCCCCCAGCTGGCTCCAGCCCACCAGCCGGTGTGCCAGGCGATCTCCAGTCTTTGGTGCAGTATCTGTGACCTGAGCTTCAGAAGCTAGGGCACACTACTCAGCAGAGTAAATGCTACGCAACAGAAGTGGCAGAAGAAGTTGTGTGAGCATATTTACAAGCAGTTTATTCAGCATACATCAGGACAAAAGGAAAACAAGTCCGATCTCCTTCATGTCCAAAGCAAGCAACAAAAGCAAAAGCTATACACAAACGGAAGTTCCCAGCAAGCTGTGCTGGAGTGTAAACAGGCATGTGACACACAACATTCATACCTGTTCCTTAAAAAGAAGAAGAGGAGTTTGGATTTGATATCCCGCCTTTCACTCCCCTTCAGAAGTCTCAAAGCGGCTAACATTCTCCTTTCCCTTCCTCCCCCACAACAAACACTCTGTGAGGTGAGTGGGGCTGAGAGACTTCAAAGAAGTGTGACTAGTCCAAGGTCACCCAGCAGCTGCATGTGGAGGAGCGGAGATGCGAACCCGGTTCCCCAGATTATGTGTCTACCGCTCTTAACCACTACACCACACTGGCTCTCCACCTTAAGGTGGAACGGAATATCCTGACAGTGAACCATCCTGCGATCTTAAGGTGAAGGGCGGTATTCAAATGCTCACTTCATTTATTTATAAAAGCATCTCTATACCAGGCCTTTCATAAAATACCAGCCTGATGTACAGCAGTAGAAAAACATAAAAGCCATTACAAGTGGTGCAAATTGATTGTGAAAATGACTAGCTCCTCGAAAAAGAATTTAACAACTGCATGGTCCTGTCAACACAAAAGGAATATTCAAGGGATGACTGAAAGTCAAAAGTGAGGAAGCTCTGCTGGAAGAGTCTTCCACGGCATGGGACCAATGACTCCAAACGCCTGAATTCTGTAACACGGTAGACAAGTGACAGCATTCCTCTGGATGATCTCAAAGATCCTGCTGGGATATTCTTGCCTTATTTATGGGCATCAGGAAGGAGCAAGCATGAAAGCTTCAGAATACCACCAGTCTTCCAATAGCAAGTCAATACAGCTATATGTGCACACGCAGAAGCTGCTTCTCAGATTTTCAACATGTTCCCCTGTTTTTGTTCTAAAAGTAAAGGGACCCCTGACCATTAGGTCCAGTCGTCCCCAACTCTGGGGTTGCGGCGCTCATCGCGCTTTATTGGCCGAGGGAGCCGGCGTACAGCTTCCGGGTCATGTGGCCAGCATGACTAAGCCGCTTCTGGCGAACCAGAGCAGCGCACGGAAATGCCGTTTACCTTCCCGCCAGAGTGGTACCTATTTATCTACTTGCACTTTTGATGTGCTTTCGAACTGCTAGGTGGGCAGGAGCAGGGACCGAGCAACAGGAGCTCACCCCTCACAGGGATTCGAACCGCCTACCTTATGATCGGCAAGTCCTAGGCTCTGTGGTTTAACCCACAGCGCCACCTGTGTCCCTTGTTTTTGTTTTAGGAACATCTTAAAGTCCCCTGTCCCAGGACTACTGGATGGCAGTTTAAGAACCACAACACTTACCCATACATGAGCCAGAAGCTAATAACACCAGCTCTGAATTTGGGCCACTTTCTAACATATAACAGGAATAGTTCAGGTTTCTATTAAAATACAGCTGCGTAAAGATGTGCCAATACATGAAACCTATCATGCAACAGTGAGGTGCTGAGTTCCTAGATCTCAGTGAGATGTTCATGGAAAGCAGATAATAAGCTTTCAGAGACTTAAGTGAAAGACAGCAATTATTGCCTGCAATTCTTATGTTCATAATTATTCATCCCACTATGGTTTTGCTTTTCATTGCATTTCTATCCCACCTTTCCTTCAATATAACTGTTGAGTATCCTTTTAAAACAA
This sequence comes from Podarcis gaigeae, assembly GCF_964106915.1. NCBI lineage: Eukaryota > Metazoa > Chordata > Lepidosauria > Squamata > Lacertidae > Podarcis > Podarcis gaigeae. The sequence continues at coordinate 11,204,289 of NC_139685.1, forward strand.
AAAATCTTCAGTCATCAGCTTAGGGAGACTGAAAGGTTTGTTCACAATAAAACGCCACTGCTGCAATTCGTCTCTCTATACCGGAAACATCCCATTGACCATTCCACAATAAAGGTCTATTAATTTATCATTAAATGAGTCAGCAAGATCTGTGATTTCCAGGGGTGAAGGAGAGAATGAAACAATCCGATACCATAGAACTAAAAATCTAGCTCTACGAGACCAAGTAGATCTTTAAACTGTTTTCTCTAGTGCAGAAGAGCAGCCCTCACCACTCATGCTGTATGGTGAATGACCTTTGAAATGGAGGGAATTTTCAAAAGCAATTTGCAGTGGAGATCAGTTAGAATCATAGAATCATAGAGTTGGAAGAGACCACAAGGGCCATCGAGTCCAACCCCCTGCCAAGCAGGAAACACCATCAGAGTACTCCTGACATATGGTTGTCAAGCCTCTGCTTAAAGACCTCCAAAGAAGGAGACTCCACCACACTCCTTGGCAGCAAATTCCACTGTCGAACAGCTCTCACTGTCAGGAAGTTCCTCCTAATGTTTAGGTGGAATCTTTTTTCTTGTAGTTTGGAACCATGCTCCGTGTCCGCTTCTCTGGAGCAGCAGAAAACAACCTTTCTCCCTCCTCTATGTGACATCCTTTTATATATTTGAACATGGCTATCATATCACCCCTTAACCTCCTCTTCTCCAGGCTAAACATGCCCAGCTCCCTTAGCCGTTCCTCATAAGGCATCGTTTCCAGGCCTTTGACCATTTTGGTTGCCCTCCTCTGGACACGTTCCAGTTTGTCAATGTCCTTCTTGAACTGTGGTGCCCAGAACTGGACACAGTACTCCAGGTGAGGTCTGACCAGAGCAGAATACAGTGGCACTATTACTTCCCTTGATCTAGATGCTATACTCCTATTGATGCAGCCCAGAATTGCATTGGCTTTTTTAGCTGCCGCGTCACACTGTTGGCTCATGTCAAGTTTGTGGTCAACCAAAACTCCTAGATCCTTTTCACATGTACTGCTCTCAAGCCAGGTGTCACCCATCTTGTATTTCTGCCTCTCATTTTTTTTTTTTTTGCCCAAGTGCAATACTTTACATTTCTCCCTGTTAAAATTCATCTTGTTTGTTTTGGCCCAGTTCTCTAATCTGTCAAGGTCGTTTTGAAGTGTGATCCTGTCCTCTGGGGTGTTAGCCACCCCTCCCAGTTTGGTGTAATCTGCAAATTTGATCAGGATGCCCTTGAGTCCATCATCCAAGTCGTTGATAAAGATGTTGAATAAGACCGGGCCCAAGACAGAACCCTGTGGCACCCCACTAGTCACTCTTCTCCAGGATGAAGAGGAACCATTGATGAGCACCCTTTGGGTTCGGTCAGTCAGACAGTTACAAATCCACTGAGTGGTAGCATAGTCAAGTCCGCATTTTAGCAGCTTCTTTACAAGAATATCATGGGGCACCTTGTCAAATACCTTGCTGAAATCAAGGTAGACTACATCCACTGCGTTCCCTTCATCTAACAGGCTTGTAATTCTGTCAAAAAACGAGATCAGGTTAGTCTGACATGACTTATTTTTCAGAAATCCATGCTGACTATTGGTGATCACAGTATTCCTTTCTAGGTGCTCACAGACTGTTTGCTTAATGATCTGCTCCAGAATCTTCCCTGGTATTGATGTCAGACTGACTGGGCGGTAATTATTTGGGTCCTCTCTTTTCCCCTTTTTGAAAATAGGGACAACATTTGCCCTCCTCCAGTCTGCCGGGACTTCGCCTGTTCTCTAGTTGTAGCAAAGGTGACTCACAACACTCTCCCTGCCATTGGGCAGAGGAATCTGGTGTCATGAAAGGACAGGAAATTGCTGGATGTTTAAGTCATTGTTATATCTTTGCTCCAAAGGAGAGGCATTGGTAAAGGTAAAGGTAAAGGGACCCCTGACCATTAGGTCCAGTCGTGACCGACTCTGGGGCTGCGGCGCTCATCTAGCTTTATTGGCCGAGGGAGCCAGCGTTTGTCCACAGACAGCTTCTGGGTCATGTGGCTAGCATGACTAAGCCGCTTCTGGCGAACCAGAGCAGCGCACGGAAATGCCGTTTACCTTCCTGCTGGAGTGGCACCTATTTATCTACTTGCACTGATGTGCTTTCGAACTGCTAGGTTGGCAGGAGCAGGGACCGAGCAACAGGAGCTTACCCCATCACGGGGATTCGAACCACCTGCCTTCTGATCGGCAAGTCCTAGGCTCTGTGGTTTAACCCACAGTGCCACCTGCGTCATTGGTAGGATGCCTCAAAAGATATTGTGCACCTTGCCCTGAAGGGGACACCATTTGCTTCTCCCCTTGGGAAGCAAAATGTCTCTGCTCAGGCCTGGTGACTTGGGGCCAGCAGAAGACCTTTGGCAAAATAAGAGAAAAACAGGGGTCACTAAACAAAGGCATGCACAAAAATGCTTAAAGCAGCAGTTGCCAAAGAAGTAAGATCATACACTCAAATAGCTACTTCTTAAAATTCAGATGAGCCCTACTCCTTACTCTTTCAACATACAGAAATGTAAAAAAAGGTAAAGGACCTCTGGACGGTTAAGTCCAGTCAAAGGCGACTATGGGATTGCTGCACTCATCTCGCTTTCAGGCCAAGGGAGCCAGCATTTGTCCATAGACAGCTTTCCAGGTCATGTGGCCAGCATGACTAAGCCACTTCTGGAGCAATGGAACACTGCGACAGAAACCAGAGCACATGGAAACGCCGTTTACCTTCCCGCCAAAGCTGTACCTATTTATCTACAGTGGTACCTCGGGTTATATATGCTTCAGGTTACATACGCTTCAGGTTACAGACTCTGCTAACCCAGAAATAGTGCTTCAGGTTAAGAACTTTGCTTCAGGATGAGAACAGAAATCGTGCTTCGGCAGCACGGCAGCAGCAGAAGGCCCCATTAGCTAAAGTGGTGCTTCAGGTTAAGAACAGTTTCAGGTTAAGTACAGACCTCTGGAAAGAATTAAGTACTTAACCCGAGGTACCACTGTACTTGCATTTTTGGCATGCTTTTGAATGGCTAGGTTGGCAGGAGCTGGGACAGAGCAATGGGAGCTCGCCCCATTACGGGGATTCGAACCACTGACCTTCTGATCAGCAAGCCCAAGAGGCTCAGTGGTTTAGACCACAGCGCCACCCACATCCCCATACAGAAATGTACATCCATTTTAATAGGGATCATGTTATGGGTCTTAAAACATTTCTAAATCATTAATTGAAGTGAAATAATTAATTAAAGTGGAACTACACAATTCACAGACAGATTCACCTTTATAGTTGACAGCTTTCTTTCATGACAGGCCTTCACAGCAGCCTGGCACATATAGCAGGTGCGTTGGCACGTTGATAAACCAACGAGAAAAGCCACATCAACTCCTTTCCTGCATTTCAAGCTGCTGCGAAAAATTCCAGAGCCCTGGTAGGAATAGAAGCTGGCAACCCTACCTATGACACTTTGAGTGAGGTGAGACTCTGTCATGGGACACCTTCAGCAGTGCCACGAATGCGCATCATCCCAGCAACGCTAAATGAGTTAAAAGTGACCACTTCAACACATCCATTGCTGTTTAAAGAGCAGGCAGAGTCTGCAGCTCCTCTGTTGTTTATGAATCTGCACTCAAGGCCAATGCACCTCGCTACACTGGCAGAACCTAACAGTTTTACAGTTCCAAGGGCAGAGAAATAACAACATGTTTCTGCAAGCTATATTTTATAATGGTGGCATCCAAACCCCTGCTTGTGTGAGTGGGAAGCATTTTCTGATCCACCCTCCATCAGCAGACTCCTTCTAACTGTCTCCCTCCTTTATTTAAGACACACACTAAAGATCATGTCACGTAGTTGTCATGCCATCACCCGCTTGTATTTTAATGAACAGCTCACATTTGAGGATTTCCACCCAAACCAATTTGTTACAGCAGCAGTTTTTTAATTATTCTTTTTTTTTAGCAGAACTTCCTCTTTGCCTTGCAGAGTTTTAGCAGGGGAAACTTCTTCTGGCATAGAAATATAGGCTACGTACACAAGACATTTTATTCTCAAAACAAAAAAGACTGGGTACTTGTTTTGGGTTTTTTTTATGTTGTCCTAGATGGACACACTGTGGGATAAAGCAGAATCAATTTGAAAACCAATTGAAACAGATGTAGGCAGTCCTGGCCATTGGGGGCTGCATCTGCACCTGCCCAATGGCAGGGTAGGGATATATCGAAATCACAATGGCCACTTCCTTCCTCATTCATCTGGGGCATGTGCAGAGAGGAAAAGGCATGGATAACCTACTCAAAGAGAGAGTTTTCAAATGTGTATCCACTGATCACACTCACCCTTGTGGAAGACAGACCCCTAGCATCAATCTAGCTTGAAAGCAGCGTGTTGTGGATGAGCATGAATGATTCTGGCTTGGGGAAAAATACATTTTTTTCTGCTACAAATGGGATACCCAGCCAATGCTAGATTTCTGGGAGCTTGCTAATGCTGAGCCTCCAGAAGCAGAGCCAAGGGAGAGCTGACGACCAAGTCTAGACCAGAGTTTCCCAAACTTGGGTCTCCAACTGTTTGTAGACTACAACACCCATCATCCTTAACTAGCAGGACCAGTGGTCAGGGATTATGGGAATTGTAGTCCCAAAAAAGGTGGAGACCCAAGTTTGGGAAATCCCTGGTCTAGACCATGTTATCTTCAGACTCGGGACCCACTTTTAACCCAAACATGCATTTGGGGCCGCATTTTTTAATCTTTTACTCTACATTTGCATGGCAGTGTGCTCCTGTACCCACCTTAGATCAGGTCACGACCCCCTAGTGGTCTGAACAACTTTCAAGATGCCTTGTCATTTCAAAACAAGAAATTGGTTTGCGGGCTACGATGGCAGCAACTGGTGTGTTTTTCAATATCTTAATTAGGGCATGATTTTTGGAAAAATAAAATGCATGATGTTCTTCAGTTTTTTGTACCAGTATGAAAACTTTAGTGGTTGTGGTGTTTAATAAGGAATTCAATGCCCACAAAGCATTAGCAACCTGTTTTGATTCATATAAATGCATATATATACCTATGGTTATACTGTGACTGCAACAAACTCCTTGACTTAACAAAATTTATATAACACTTGTTTGTAATAAAACCACTAAGCGGGTTTGCAAGAGGTCTTAAAATTATCAACAAGAAATAGTTAAAACATTTAAAAATAATTAAAATTAGTTGCTTTTTAACAGTAAAATATATTTAAACATGTCAACATTGACATGTCTGGGTGAGCTTGATATCCTCGTTTCATCTCTAAACTCAGCATCCGTCATCGGATACCCTCAACTACAACATTCTGTCCGTGGCAACAAGGACCCAGACTCTAATTAGGTGAAAAGGGAACATTTCTGCTGTTGTGTCTTCTCCTGTTGCAAGACACTGCTATTGAAAACACAACTCGAAGAAATTCTGCCTTTTGTGCAACTTTTAATAGCCATCTGAGGTCTGGACCCATGACACCCTAAGAGCCACGTTAAGACATAACGCTCCAACTGCTTCCTTACCAAGATCCCAAACAAAAATGCTTTCTTTAAGACTGCAAAACTCAGTTACAAAAACAAAGCCCACACCCAGCTCAAAGTTAGTTAGTTTAGGATTGCAGACTAGGTGGTTCAATGCAGACAGTGATAAGTTGCCACTAGGTAAACAGCCATTTTTATTTGATCTAACTGCCAAGTAAACATGCTTAGGATCAGGTTGTAAATTAAGAGTTACCAGTTTCTAAACAGCCCGCTCCCACTCAGGTTCAGGAGCCTATCCTGCAGAAATTTAGCAGGAGAAGCTCTTCCTGAACTTCGTTCCAGAAAAATAACACCTATTGAATTTCTGCACGCCAGCCAACAACTTTCATTTTAAATGAAGTAGAAGAAGTTGATCATGACAGGGGCAAGCCAAGGAGAAGGGAGATTTGGCATTATTCTAAATGGCATCATTCTGAAAAGGCAGGTTGCAGGATTGCAAGCAGGGGAAAGTATCCAAATAAGTTTTACTCAGAGTAAACCCAATGAAATTAAGGAACCTAAGTCAGCTCCATTAACGTCAATGGGTCTACGACCAGCGCTGGAGACACCCTAACATCTTTCTTTCGCCCTCCTACCATCCCTTGAGTGTTTACTCCAAAGTAAACCCCGCTGCTTTCCATTCAGATGTTATATCCCCTAATAAACGAGAAACCCAACTTGCTTATGACTCATCCCGAGGGGTGACTGATCAAGTTCTTCAAACGTGAGATAGCAACAGGGCTATAAAGGGAAACAGATGTAGAGCTTGTTGGCATTCGAATATATTAGGTCCTCTTTCCTTCATTTCAAGGAAAAAAGTCAGTACCAGCAAGGTTGGAGGAGGAAAACATACGTTCACACACACACACACACACACACACACACACACACGTCGGCAGGATTTGGCACTGCTGCCATGCGACCCTCCAGCACTGCATCTGCTTGCAAACCAAACGCACAAATATTTGCAAAAAGCGCATGCAAAAGGCAGGCAAAAAGCCTGTCGTAATAGCCCCAAACCGGACTGGGAAAAGCCCCGTGCTGCGCTTTGCAGCCCTACCGCCTGCGGAGCTCGCTTCCTCCAGCTGAGCAGAGATGCTGGCCACTCTCCGGGCGTTCATGGCTGGCGGCGGCGTTGGAAGCGCCCGGCGCGCAACGGGCAGACGGAGGAGCAGCGAGCAGGCGGCTCCCGCGTCGGCTGGAGCCTCTGTGTGAGAAGATTCCAGGGCAGCGTCTCTATCTCGGCAACCCCCACCTTTTTTGGGGGGGTGGGGAGGGCAAGCGGCGGGAGAACTCACGAGGGAGCTTCCTCCGTTCACCTCGCTGCGCGCAAAAACCTCCTGCCCACCCCCGGCTGCTGATTCACTTGCGCAAGGGGCGAGATCCGTGGAAGGGGAAAGGAAACACGGGGGAAGTGGCTAGGCAGAGAGGCTAGGAGGATCCTAAGCAGCCGAGGAGTGTGTGGGTTTTTACTCGGAAGTAAAGCCCCGCAGGACTTAACTTCGCAGTCCTTCAGAATGGCGTCCCGAGTTGGTGCGAGCAGAGGAGTGGGCTCCAAGGCTGCGATGCTTAATCGGAAGCAGGAGCGCTTGAGGGAGCGAGTGGTGGCAAGTCTGAATCCCCTTTACTGAAAGGAAGCCCGGTGATTTAGCGGAGCTGTGGGATCATCGAGCTAAAACCTCAGCCAGAAAAATCAAGATCCCCATTCATTCATTCCTCCCTCCCTCCTTCCTTGTCTGTCGCGCATCAGACCCACCTTCTTCTGCTGGCTATTGTGGTTTTAACAGCTGTGTGACAGGTAGACATCCCACTGGTGCACCTTTCCTGCTTCCAAAATTGCAGGGTGGCAGGTTGCACCTGTTGACTTTCTATTGGAAAAATCAAGTTGTTTTCATGGGGGAAGGGGGCTGTTACAACCTCTCACTAAGCACCCTAGTTTCTTGTAACAATGGCACAACAGGCAAAAATTCAACTGGTCTCGATTTTTTTTTACAAACCAGAGATACAGTAATGGAATAGTTGCACCTGCTGGATATCTGCTTTGTGCAGATTGAAAAGCAGGAAAGATACTTCCAGTTCCTGCCATAAATAGCCCATCTACCAAAGGACTGACTGCCTTCTTAGGTAGACTGTTCACCCTTATATGATCATTTTCCCTGAGGTTTTGATCTGGCAATGGTATTTCCCATTTATTCTTGCTTGCTTAAATCTAGCTAAGAAGCAGGGTTGCTGCCATAACACTGATTCTTTAACTTTTGATGATTTCCAGCTGTTGGTCAAATGTTACAGGACAGCATCAGACACACCTGTTAAACCTATTAAGTACTGAGAAGCCGAGATGTCCATGTTTCACAGCAAAAGGACCACACCTGTGAAGGAAACCAAACCCTTCCCACTTTTTTGCTGGCTGAGTTCACTTCTGCTGTCCAAGCTCAGAGGATCAGAAAAGACTGGGAGGAAGCTACAATCCATTCCAAAGATGCAGAATTACTTGCCCATAAAGGAGAAAATTTCAGCACAGAGAAAAGCCAGATGGGCTTCTCTGATGTCTGGTAGTTTTCACTCTTATACATGTTAGAAGGAAACACTTTTTGTGGGGTGGGCCGTGTCTCAAATTTAAGTCCGACAAAAAGTGTGCCTCAGCTGATAGACATTTGTAGGGGAGCTGTTTTAAAGGCTTAGATGCAATCAGTTTAAGTTTGAAGTCTCAGGCTTTAGTGACTGAGCTATCCCTTTAATAGTAACATTAAATGTAGGAGTTAGAAAATCATGTTGTTGTTGTTGTTTAATCATTTAGTCATGTCCGACTCTATGTGACGCCATGGACCAGAGCACACCAGGCACTCCTGTCTTCCACTGCCTCCCACAGTTTGGTCAAACTCATGCTGGTAGCTTCGAGAACACTGTCCAAACATCTCGTCCTCTGTCGTCCCCTTCTCCTTGTGCCCTCCCATCTTTCCCAGCATCAGGGTCTTTTCCAGGGAGTCTTCTCTTCTCATGAGGTGGCCAAAGCATTGGAGTCTCAGCTTCAGGATCTGTCTTTCCAGTGAGCACTCAGAGCTGATTTCCTTAAGAATGGATAGGTTTGATCTTCTTGCAGTCCATGGGACTCTCAAGAGTTTCCTCCAGCACCATAATTCAAAAGCATCCATTCTTCGGCGATCAGCCTTCTTTATGGTCCAGCTCTCACTTCCATCCATCACTACTGGGAAAACCATAGCTTTAACTATACGGACCTTTGTCAGCAAGGTGATGTCTCTGCTTTTTAAGATGCTGTCTAGGTTTGTCATCACTTTTTTCCCAAGAAGCAGGCGTCTTTTAATTTTGTGACTGCTGTCACCATCTGCAGTAATCATGGAGCCCAAGAAAGTAAAATCTCTCACTGCCTCAATTTCTTCCCCTTCTATTTGCCAGGAGGTGATGGGACCAGTGGCCATGATCTTAGTTGTTTTTTTTTAAAAAAATGTTGAGCTTCAGACCATATTTTGCGCTCTCCTCTTTCATCCTCATTAAAAGGTTCTTTAATTCCTCCTCACTTTCTGCCATCAAGGTTGTACCATCTGCATATCTGAGGTTAAAACAAAAAAAAAAATTCCTTCCAGTAGCACCTTAAAGACCAACTAAGTCAGTTCTTGGTATGAGCTTTCGTGTGCATGTGTATCTGAAGAAGTGTGCATGCACACGAAAGCTCATACCAAGAACTGACTTAGTTGGTCTTTAAGGTGCTACTGGAAGGAATTTTTTTTGTTTTGACTATGGCAGACCAACACGGCTACCTATCTGTAACTATATCTGAGGTTGTTGATATTTCTTCTGACAATCTTAATTCCAGCTTGGGATTCATCCAAGGTTTAAATTAAAGGCGTAAAGGTAAAGGGACCCCTGACCATTAGGTCCAGTCGTGACTGACTCTGGGGTTGCGGCGCTCATCTCGCTTTATTGCCCGAGGGAGTCGGCGTACAGCTTCCGGGTCATGTGGCCAGCATGACTAAGCCGCTTCTGGCGAACCAGAGCAGCGCACGGAAACGCCGTATACCTTCCCACCAGAGCGGTACCTATTTATCTACTTGCACTTTGAGGTCCTTTCGAATTGCTAGGTTGGCAGGAGCAGGGACCGAGCAATGGGAGCTTACCCCGTTGCGGGGATTCGCACTGCCGACCTTCTGATCGGCAAGTCCTAGGCTCTGTGGTTTAACCCACAGACGCAATCAATTTAAGTTAGAAGTTAGAATCAGAGTTGGAAGGGAGCACAAGGATCACCAAGTCAACCCCTTGCAATGTAGGAATCTTTTGCCTTATGTGGGGCTGGAACTCAGTATCCTGAGATTAAGAGTCTCACGCTTTAATGACTGAGCTTTCCCTTTGATGGTGATATTAAATGTAGGAGTTAGAAAGTCATACAGACATTTGTTGTTGTGTGGGGTTTTTTTGCTCAATTCAGGCAGCAGTGAGAATGCATTGGCTCAGGGGCTTATTGCAGCCCATCTAACTCTCCCTAACTGTGGCAACCCTTCACTGGTCTTGTTCTGCATCTTCTCAAGGATTTTTGCATGGTTGGGACACATCTGTCATTGACCTGTGATGATGATGCCTGTTACTTGTCTGATGGAGAGAGGTTTGTTAACAGAAACCTGCACTTCGCGTAGCTGGAATATAGCGTATTTCACAAAGGTGGGAGTCAAATGTACTTCTCAACCTACTTTTGCCTCTGGCTGCGCCCTTCAGTTCCCCACAAACAAATGTGAGGGAGGGGGCCTTGTATGAAAACAGGTGTTATCCCACAAGGTCCAGGGCATTTCCTTTGTTGTAAAAGGCTGGTCTGGGAAAGAAGTGTGTTCACTGCACAAGACCTTTCAATAAGCCATAACTGCACAAACTGACTTTTGTGATTAAATCCCACCTAAAAAGTGACTTCTCCATTGAATTCAACTTGCCCACAGCCAAGAGTGTATAGGATTGCAGCCACCGTCTGAATCCAACCCAAGAAATTTATAGCAACCCTCCCTGCATTTTTGGGTGATGTTATACATATCCCGAGAGTGATTGATCCATGCTGCCATAGTCTGAGATACAATATAGAGACAGCTGAGAGCACGAACCATTTCTTAGATGGATTTTATAGGCAGGATGGGATATATTTTACAATAGATCCTCTGTATTACTCATGTGTGTGAGCAGAACATTAAAACTTAAACCAATTAGTTATCAGAGTTTAAAACACCATCCCTTGCAGTTTTAAAATGGAAACTTTGGGACCTGGCTGTGTAGCGTTATCCAGGTTGTGGTAACAGACTGGATTTCCCTATTTTCCCTCTTAATTAAGATAATAATGCAAAAGACTATGGCTTAAGCATAAAAATAGACTTTTGTTGTTGTTGCTGTTTAGTCGTTTAGTCGTGTCCAACTCTTTGTGACCCCATGAACCAGAGCACGCCAGGCATTCCTGTCTTCCACTGCCTCCCGCAAAATAGACTTTACTTATATAAAATATTGCACTTGATTCCAGCAGTAGCAGGCAAGTTCTACTTCTAGATTACAAAATGCATAGTGGAGTTCAAAATGCTTTGAGCAGAAACCAGAGAGATGTCTGTCTGCATCAGAAGCTTGGTGGAAAAGAGCCATGAGTTCCAAGGTGAGTAAAGTAGAAAGGATTAAATGCTTTTTCTCCCACCAGAGAACTCAAGGGAAATGATGTCACACAGTGCCCTCTCTAGCAATCAGGAACTCTGTGTGTCTAAACCCCTTCATATCCTAAGTTAGCAAAACATGTAAAGTTATTTAGACTGCAAATTCCCACACTATTTCCTATAACAAGCAATTCTTCTGACAGCAAGAAGAATGTTGGCAAGAAGCCACACATGGCTGAATAAAATACCTCAGTAATACACTATCGCCAGAAGCAGCTTAGTCATGCTGGCCACATGAGCCGGAAGCTGTACACCGGCTCCCTTGGCCAATAAAGCGAGATGAGCACCGCAACCCCAGAGTTGGCCACGACTGGACCTAATGGTCAGGGGTCCCTTTATCCTTTACCTTAATACACTATTACAATTGGCCCATATTAAAGATTGGCAGCCCATTCTGAATGACTTTCATTCCCTACAGGGGTGCAGATAATGGTTAGTAATAATGGCATTAGGATTAAGAGGCAGAGACCTAAGAGATTGTTGGCCTGTCTATCCTGTTCTCAACACCAACCCTTGAATTCAGAATAAAAATCAGCATGCACATTCAAGACACCATTTTGTCCACAGAATTGCTGTCTTGATCCATTCTTTAAAGGGAGGGGTGAGAAGGATGCAACAACATGAGGCTGAGAGGTCAGGTTGAAAGACTGTGTGTTGAACTCTCAGACACACTCATAAGGGTGCCTTGAAAAGTATACAATATAATGAATATCTTCCGTGAGTGTTAAGAAGTCACACTGAAATTGTTTCAAACATGTGTTCCCTAAGTTTCCAGTCTGAACACTTCCTCGATTTTCACATCAGTGAGCAGTGAAGATGGTGGGTTTTTAACAACAACAACAACAACAACACACTACAATTTTATACGTAAAGTGGGGCTTGGTAGAATTTTGCTACCAAAGCATAATGTTTATGGCACTCCAAAAGTACAGCTGCCAGGACCAGAATTGCCCAGGAAGGATGTTAGACTGTTTTTGTATGCCACTACAGCAGCAAGACTTTTATTAGCAAAAAATTGGAAATTGAAAGAAATACGGACAATAGAAGAATGGCAGATGAAGATGATGGACTTTTCGGAGCTGGCTGACCTGACTGGAAGAATCTGTGACCAGAAAGAGGAGGAAACACAAGAAGATTGGAAGAAATCTAAAGAATATTTAGTGAGATACTGTAATATAAGATAATTAGGAAATCCCTAGAAGTAACAGATTAGGCTAAGGGATAGAAAAAGATTAAAAATAAAGATTATTATGGATGACAATTAAGAAATTTGTAAAGAAAGAAGATACTGGTGTTATAAATATGTAATATGATGAAATCCAGATTGGAGGGTGTCGAGGAAGTCTTTTAGCAATGTAAATACACCAGGGAATAAGAAGAAAAAATAATTCTTTTATTTTGTGTGTTTTTATTGTTGTTAAGTTTTTATGTTGTGTCAAAGGTAATGTTTTTCTCTTGTGTTTTTGTCTATGTCTTATAAGAGAAAACAAATAATTTTTTTGGAAAAAACAAAACAAAAGTCTCTTCTCAGGGATTGGATCCTGTTCCTTTTTCTGGAACATGTACTACATACTGCTTCAGGTTATTGCCACTATTAGGCACGATAGCATGGCAACTGAAATAGTTCCGCAATTGTCAATTTGTAACCCTTTTCAAGTGGTACAAGCCAGACACAGGCCTAACGCCTCAGAATAAGGTCTGCTCAACAGGAGCAACACAGTACTGAATATCTGAATCTCCTCAAAAAGCCAACTTCTTTGCTCATTTTGTGAATGCCAGCCAACCTCCATTGCCCTCCCTAATATCCTGAGTGAGCAAAACAGTCCTACACATCAACAACTCTAATTTTTCTCTTTTAATCTCCCCCATTCTTACAGCTATTCTTTCTGCTTTTGCCAGTGGATTTTTTTTAAGCATACAAAAGAAACCGTACTTGCTTGATCAAATCCCAGTGCTATCTATCTATCTTTACAGCCATGGCGTTAGATCTACAAAAATCTATATTCACTGGTTCTCATGACTACTTATTGTTTAAGGTCTTTTAAACAGTAAGTAGTCATGAGAACCAGTGAATATAGGTGAATTTTAACAGGGAGAAATGTAAAGTATTGCACTTGGGCAAAAAAAATGAGAGGCACAAATACAAGATGGGTGACACCTGGCTTGAGAGCAGTACATGTGAAAAGGATCTAGGAGTCTTGGTTGACCACAAACTTGACATGAGCCAACAGTGTGATGCGGCAGCTAAAAAAGCCAATGCAATTCTAGACTGCATCAATAGGAGTATAGCATCTAGATCAAGGGAACTAATAGTGCCACTGTATTCTGCTCTGGTCAGACCTCACCTGGAGTACTGTGTCCAGTTCTGGGCACCACAGTTCAAGAAGGACACTGACAAACTGGAACGTGTCCAGAGGAGGACAACCAAAATGGTCAAAGGCCTGGAAACGATGCCTTATGAGGAACGGCTAAGGGAGCTGGGCATGTTTAGCCTGGAGAAGAGGAGGTTAAGGGGTGATATGATAGCCATGTTCAAATATATAAAAGGATGTCACATAGAGGAGGGAGAAAGGTTGTTTTCTGCTGCTCCAGAGAAGCGGACACGGAGCAATGGATCCAAACTACAAGAAAGAAGATTCCACCTAAACATTAGGAAGAACTTCCTGACAGTAAGAGCTGTTCAACAGTGGAATTTGCTGCCAAGGAGTGTGGTGGAGTCTCCTTTTTTGAAGGTCTTTAAGCAGAGGCTTGACAACCATATGTCAGGAGTGCTCTGATTGTGTTTCCTGCTTGGCAGGGGGTTGGACTCGATGGCCCTTGTGGTCTCCTCCAACTCTATGATTCTATGATTTTTAATGCTTTGTCTTGCAGCTTTGCACTATTCCTTATTATTTTCTGAACATGAAACAGGTTGCTTCTTTTGTAACCATTCTCCAAAATAAAATTAAACTTGATTCAGAGAATCAATATCTCAGTACTCAGAAGATTAATTTGAGACATTGAGGGGGGGAGGCTAGAAAAGGGGTTTTGGCAGCCAAGATGCAGGAGGTTTTTTTTGAAGCTAACATAGCTTTGCAGCTGACCCCTTTCTTAACAAAACCGGTGATGTTTGTGATGGGCAGAAGTCTCAGCACAGCTTTTGGGCCAGAGGTTTGGTCCTCTATCTCAGTGTTTCCCAACCTTGTGCCTCCAGCTGTTTTTGGACTACAATTCCCATCATCCCTTGCCCCTGGTCTTGCTAGTCAGGGATGATGGGAGTTGTAGTTCAAAAACAGCTGGATGCACAAGGTTGGGAAACACTGCTCTATCTGACACTCCTGCTTTAGATAATTGCTTTTAAATATGCTCATTGTTTTGTAACAGAAAATGGCAGAGCACATTGCTAATAAATTTGAAGGAAATGGATGGATGGCAATGCAACACTTCCTTATTGCTGCTAGAGGCATTCATTATGCTGAAGCATTCAGAAATGGTTTTGGAACTCTGAAATCAAACATTAATGGTTATTAAGCTATTTATTGTTGTGATTAGGTTCTTCCTTAAGTTGCTCCATTATATAAAAAAAAATGGAACGTTGCATCTGTTTATAAAAAATGTATGCATTTAATGTTTTCCTTTTCTTTCTTTTTCCATGTTGTCTTCTTGAGGAAGCACAGAAAAAAGAACACATTTTGCAAGTCAGTTTCAGAGAACAGACTACCCAATTACTAAGGAAACAAAGGACTACAGGGAAATCACCCTCTATTTATGCGCAGATAAAGAGCCCAATTCCTACAGACTGTTCCGTACTAGCTTAGAGGCATAGGAGAGGATCGCAAGTCTGTAAAGAAATAATAAAAATACAATGTAGCATAATGCATATCAAACAAAACGGGTTCAGTCCAGGCTCCCATTTATCCTGAGGAAGCTTATATATTTGTGAGTTGGTGTGGTCTAGTGATCTGAGCAGTGGTTTACAGAAGGCCAGGTTCAAATCCCCACTCAGCCATGAAGCTCAATGGATGACCTTAGATCTTAGACTGGGTGATCTCTCAGTCTAATCTACCTCACAGGGTAGTTAGGGGGAGAAAGTGCGAGGCAAGAACGATACATTTCATTTTGAGCTCCTTGGAGAAAGGACAGGATCATTTAATATAAACAGTACGTCCAGAAACTTTACATTAAAGAAATCCATATTCAAATTTGTCCAGATTATTGGAGGGGGGGGGGAAATTGTGTAACTGTAGCAAACGTTGGCGGGGACCCAATAAGATGTCATACCAGAGTATATATAGTAAAAGCTAAAAGGTAAAGGACTCCTGGATGGTTAAGTCCAGTCAAAGGTGACTAAGGAGTTGTGGCGCTTATCTCGCTTTCAGGCCAAGGGGGCCGGCGTTTGTCCACAGACAGCTTTCCAGTCATGTGGCCAGCATGATAAAACTACTTCTGGCGCAATGGAACACTGTGATGGAAACCACTGTGCACAGAAATGCCATTTCCCTTCTCGCCGCAGCAATATCTATTTACCTACTTACGCCGGCGTGCTTTCAGACAGCTGGGTTGGCAGGAGCTGGAACAGAGCAACAGGAGCTCACCCCCTCATGGGGGATTCGAACCACCGACCTCCTGATTGGCAAGCTCAAGAGGCTCAGTGCTTTGTCCACAGACAGCTTTCTGGGTAATGTGGCCAGCAGGACTAAGCCGCTTCTGGTGAAACAGGACACCAAGACAAGTGCCAGAGTGCACAGAAATGTCGTTTACCTTCCCGCCGCAGCAGTACCTATTTATCTACTATATATAGGACTTACTGATCAGAAGGTCAGTGGTTTGAATCCCTGCAATGGGGTGAGCTCCCATTGCTCGGTCCCTGCTCCTGCCAACCTAGCAGTTCGAAAGCACATCGAAGTGCAAGTAGATAAATAGGTACCGCTCCGGTGGGAAGGTAAATGGTGTTTCCATGCGCTGCTCTGGTTCGCCAGAACCGGCTTAGTCATGCTGGCCACTGTCTGCAGACAAACGCCAGCTCCCTCGGCCAATAAAGCGAGATGAGTGCCGCAACCCCAGAGTATATAGTATATATACATATATATAGTATATATAAAGGTAAAGGAACCCCTGACCATTAGGTCCAGTTGCGACCTTCTGATCAGCAAGTCCTAGGCTCAGTGGTTTAACCCACAGCGCCACCCACGTCCCCATAGTATATATACGCTATAGTATATATAGTATTACCCAGTATTTAAGACAAATTACAGGACTGAGCCCAGGCACAAATTAAATTCCATTTGTTTTACAGCTCTAAAATTTATCTATTTCTAGCCTGAATTGTTTTTGTCACATTTATTTCGTACTATTTCTGATGAACTGTAGAGCCTCTAAAGATTCTCTAGATAAAGAATGATACAGCAGTTAGATGAGCTTGCTTTGGTAAAAGAAGTTCAGTCTCAGTGAAAATTGTGTTTCAAAGACAAGAGCAGATGCCATTACTGCCCATTCCAAATCCCCTTTTTGTTCTTCCTGCATCACTGAATCCATGTGGCCTGTGGGTTATTATTATTTTTAACAACGTCGTTTCTCTCTTAATTCACCCATTATGTGGTCACTCAACCACCTTGATCTACAGAACTGGCACTCCTACAGGAGTCACACAATACTCATTCTGCACATTTAAGAAATGGGCCTTTTAGTGTGGCAGCATCTACACTTTGAAACTCCCTGCCTTTTATATATGTAGAGACCCAAAAAATGTAACTCCTTCCCTACTGACATCCAGTGGCACCTTTACCCTACTGCTTTTGGCACCTCTTTAAACCTTTTTTTTTTTAGGCAAGCCTATTCACACACAAAGATGTTGACATGCTTTGTTAATCTCCTTTTAGTATACTGTTAATTTTATTGTCTTTTAAGTGTTTTGATTATTTGCTCCTGTTTTATTGATAATTGTAATATGTACAGCTAGAGATTTTATCAAAATCAAATGGTATGTACATTTTGTTGTCTAACTACAGGTGAAACTGGGAAAATTAGAATATCGTGGAAAAGTTCATTTATTTCCGTAATTCAACTGAAAAGGTGAAACTAATATATGAGATAGACTCATGACATGCAAAGCGAGATATGTCAAGCCTTTATTTGTTATAGTTGTGATGATTATGGCATATAGCTGATGAAAACCCCAAATTAACTATCTCAGAAAATTAGAATATTAAATGAAATCAGCAAAACAAGGATTGCAAATAGAGCAATATTGGACTTCTGAGAAGTAGAAGCATGCATATGTACTTAGTACTTGGTTTGGGCCCCTTTTTCATCAATTACTGCCTCAATGCGGCGTGGCATAGATGCTATCATTAATTTGGGGTTGGTATTTTAATATTCTGTTGGAAGCCACCCAGAGTGGCTGGGGAAACCCAGCCAGATGGGCAGGGTATTAATAATAAATAATAATAATAATAATAATAATAATAATAATAATAATAATAGGGATAAGCAACCGTTTTCACCAGGGGGCCGGTCCACTGCCCCTCAGACCTTGTGTGGGGGCCGGACTATATTTTTTTTTGGGGGGTGAACAAATTCCTATGCCCCACAAATAACCCAGAGATGCTTTTTAAATAAAAGGACACATTCTACTCATGTAAAAACACACTGATTCCCGGACTGTTCACGAGCTGGATTCAGAAGGCAATTGGGCCAGATCCGGCACCCGGGCCTTAGTTTGCCTACCCATATTGTAATGTATAGTTTGGCACCAAACTAATGGGCTTGGAAAGAATGATAGCAAGAAGGCAAAAGTCCTCAATGTGACCTCAAATCCCATGAAATGATTGAGCAGAGCACACATATACACACACTTTGTTGGCCCTAACTGAAGATAGAGCTTCTCTCCACACATCCCTTATCCAACTTTTTAAAAAATTAATGATTTAAAATATTTGGAAGGCATCAGCATATTCCACTTTAATTTCTGGTCTAAATAAATCCAGTTTCCTTACCTGATGCTCAAAAGAAAAGCCCAACTAAGCCTCTCAGTCCTTAGCGGCTTCGCAATCTTCTCGAATTTGGTAGCCTATGGGCAGCTCCTTGGAAACTCACTGGCAGCTGGCAAAAGCTAACCCCTTTAGGAGGACTTCCGAAGGCGGCGCGAACGGCAATGGCGGTCCTCTTCCTTCTGTGAAGGGGAAGCTCCGTGGGAAACGGGTCGTCCGCTACGGCGAAGCGGAGACCCACGTCGGAAACCCACAGGCAGCAAAAGCCTGTGGTCTCGGGACCCGGTGGGTGCCTGAAGCAACCCCTGAAACGTTGAAGGAACCCCGTAAGGGGCTCCGGAACGGGGAGGGGGTAGCGGCGCTGTGGGTCGTTTCGCAAGCTACGGAGTGAAGCCGCGCTGTTGCTGCCGGTGAGCGCTGACCTCTTTTCCTGAAATTTTCTGATTTGGAAAAGCAACAACCCGTGGGTAAAGAAGGACTTTATAAAATTTGAGACTAAAAATTATTGAATTTGGCTGAAAGCGGAGCGACGAAAAACAGGAAGTCCGTCTTCCGCTGTCATTGAACTTCAAAGCAAAGAGCTGGAGGAGTGGAGGCAAAGAAAGAACTTTTAACCTAACTGATCTGAGCAACCACTGAACTTTTTTGTAAGCAAATAAGGACTCTAAGCACTTGATTTTATGCTCTTTACTTGCATCGTGATACCTTTCTTCTATCGGAAATATAATTTGAGTAAGAAACCCAGGTGCGGGAGCTGCCTGAGTAATTGAGCTGTCAGTTTGCAGATTTGGTTACTTTGAATTAAAAATTGCAACAATCTGAGGGAGTTTGAACTTGCTACTTTGAAGCATCATTTGAAATACCAGTATGCACTGTCTGAAACAATGTGGCTGCTAATACTAACTCTGCTTAAAACCTGTTATTGAAGGTTCCTGGACTTTAAACTTGATTTTAGCAATTTTATCAGAATTGATCTCTTCCCTAAAGACATTTTAAGCTCCCCCTAGAGGATTTGGGATTTACAGCAGTGACATTATTTTACTTTCCTTTTCCCGGCCTCCCATTTGACTGTTACCACCTGGGCTGTTGTTTTCTCATGGGAACAACTCAGCTTGACCTTGACTTTAAGATAACTTTGGAATGAGTGGCGCAAGAAAAAGGGACCAAGAACCAGACAAACAACTTTAACAACTTTAACCTCAGCTTCTCAGGCACGCAGATCATCTGTACCTACTCTGCCTTCAGAGGAAGAAGTTGCTTCTCTGCCACAAGCAGGGGAGGAAGAAACTGAGCAATTACAATTGGAAGATATGGCCTCAGGAGCAACTGCTTCTATTTTAGAGAAAATTTATGAAAAATTGGAATCTTTGGATAAGAGAGTGGAATCTCTGGATAAGAAAGCTGATGAGCAAACAGCTAAAATTGATCAAAACACAGAATGTCTAAATA
Source organism: Podarcis gaigeae (assembly GCF_964106915.1). Taxonomy (NCBI): domain Eukaryota; kingdom Metazoa; phylum Chordata; class Lepidosauria; order Squamata; family Lacertidae; genus Podarcis; species Podarcis gaigeae. The sequence continues at coordinate 11,223,965 of NC_139685.1, forward strand.
GACTAACTGGACAAGTATCACAGAATGTACAAGCAATTGGAGAACTGACGGGGGCCACAGTAGAAAATCGGAAATTGGCTGAGGATACTAGCCAAAGACTTGGAAATTTGGAACAAGAGGTAAGACCACTCTGTAAACAAGTAGATGAACACCAGACCTATCTTTCTATGATAGAACTGCGGAATCGGGAGAGTAACTTAAGGATAAGGTCGATACCAGAAGTGGAAGAAGGCAACTTAGCTGAGTTTTTGACTAAAGAATTTTCCAAGTTTTGGAACTTAGAGGAAAAGGACTTTAAAATCGTATCAGCTTTTAGACTTGGAAGACTTGTAAAGAAAGAGAAGCCCAGAGACTGTTTGATAACATTGAGATCAAAGGAGGAAAGGGATAAGATTTTGGGCCTACACTACGGAAAGTCACTGGACATTTCGGACAAAAGAATTGAAATTTACAAGGATATTCCTAAACAACTGCTGGACCTTAGATCTGACTACCTTGAATTGGTTAGACTGTTGAGGAGCAATTCAATTATCTTCAGGTGGGAGTTCCCCCAAGGACTATCTTTCACTTTTAGAGGGAAGAAGGTCAAAATCAGAACATTGGAAGACAGAGATAAATTTTTGACTGCATACGGAGAGGACCTTCAAAAAGGAATTGAATCACCCTCTGGGCCTGGAGCACCAGCGGTACCTGCACCCTTGGAACCTGAAGATCCAGCGAATAAGATACCACCCCCAGGAAAATAACCAGATTTATTCAGGATGTCTCTGCAACTCTTGAGTTGGAATATAAATGGCTGTAACATCCCGGAAAAAAGGAGGAAAATTTTTCACATATTAAAAAAGGAACAATTGGATATTATTTGCCTACAAGGAACACATGTGACTAGGCTCCACAGAAAAGTGTTAATAAACAAAAGACTTGGCCAGGAATTTATATCTTCAGATAGAGTAAAGAAGAGAGGCGTGGTGATATATGCAAAAGAGAGCCTGTCACCTAAACTTTTATTTAAAGATGAACATGGAAGAATTTTAGCAATTGAGATACAACATCAAGGAGAGAAGATCTTGATATTAGGAATTTATGCACCAAACGAGGGGAAATCGGAATTTTACAAGAAGTTGCATGAGACTATGCTGGATTATCTGGACTATGACAACATCATCATGATGGGAGATATGAACGGGGTCGTATCAACTAACATGGATAAGTCACAAAGCCAAAATGTTACAAAAGATGGCAGACTACCAAAAACTTTTTTCGAAATGACAGACAATATGGACTTGATTGACATTTGGAGAACGAAGAACCCCTTGGGAAGAGAGGGAACATTCTTCTCTGAAGCCCAGCTGACTTGGACAAGAATCGACCAAATATGAATAACTAGAGGTCTGGCACCCAAGGTCAGAAAGGTGAAAATCTGCCCAAAGACCTGCTCCGACCATAATGCAGTGAAGATGGACATGACACTACTACCAACCGGCTCCTTTAGATGGAAGATGAATGACAATTTGTTTAGAGATCAGGAGATTATTGAGAAGGCCCAAAAAGTTTTGAAGGACTATTTTGAGATAAACATGAGCACCACGGTGGAATAAAGAACTATCTGGGACGCAAGCAAGGCGGTGATGAGGGGTTTTTTGATACAACAGAATGCTGTAAAGAAAAGGACACAAAATGGGAGGAAAGACAAGATATTGGAGAAAATTAAAGAATTGGAGAAGAAGTTAAGATCAAATCCGAAGTCACAGCCGACTCTGAGAGATATCAAGCTTCATCAAGCACAATATTCTAAATTGATAAACCAGGAAATAGAGTGGAAGATTAAACTAATGAAACAAAAAACTTTTGAATCGGCAAATAAATGTGGGAAACTGCTAGCTTGGCAGTTGAAGAGGAGACAAAAACTAAATACAGTTACAAATTTAGAAATTGAAGGAAGAAATATTCAGAACCCTGTGGAAATCAGAAAGTGCTTCCAGAGATATTTCAAAAGATTATATACTCAAGGGCCGCAAGACAAGGTTGAGATTAAACAATTTTTGGGAAAAAATGGACTAACAAAATTGTCACAAGAAAATAGATCAATCCTGAATTGCAAAATAACACGACAAGAGATTGAACAAGCCATTCAGAACATGCAACTGGGCAAATCTCCAGGGCCAGATGGGCTGACCTCCAAGTATTACAAGACTTTAAAAGACTATTTGATACAACCACTGATGGAGGTCAGCAATGAAATTATGGAGGGGAAGAGGGCGCCGGAATCGTGGAAGGAAGCTTTCATCACATTGATACCAAAATTGGAAGCTGAAAAAACACAACTTAAGAACTATCATCCCATCTCCCTTTTAAATGTGGATTACAAAATATTTGCAGACGTTTTGGCAAGTAGACTTTAAAAAGTATTAAATGAAGTAATTCATAAAGACCAGGCAGGCTTTCTCCCAGGTAGACACATGTTTGCTAACACAAGGAACATCATTGACATTTTGGAACTTTTGCAAACAGGCATAAATACAAAAGCAGTGTTAACTTTTATAGATGCGGAGAAGGCCTTTGACAATATCTCTTGGAAATTTATGAAGGGGAATTTAAAAGAAATGGGAGTGGGACGGGGTTTTGAAAATGGGATTGATGCAATATATTCAGAACAAAAGGCTAAATTGATAGTTAACAATGTGGTTACAGAAGAGTTTAAAATTGAAAAAGGAACACGACAAGGCTGCCCTATTTCCCCTCTGTTATTTATTTCTGTTCTGGAGGTGCTCTTGAATATGATCAGAGGGGACCGGTTGGTGGAAGAAATCCAGGTCGGAGCAAAACAATACAAACTTAAAGCTTTTGCAGATGACCTAGTTTTGACCCTGCAGGAGCCAGAATCTAGTACGAAAAGAGTATTACAACTGATTCAAGACTTTGGTCGGGTGGCGGGATTTAAATTAAACAAACAGAAAACTAAGGTGTTGGGAAAAAAATTGACAGATTCAGAGTCAGAACGGTTTCAGAGAGAGACAGAACTAACTGTGGTTAAAAAAGTAAAGTACCTAGGGGTAAACATAACAGCAAAAAATCTGAGTCTTTTTAAGGATAACTATGAAAAATGCTGGTCCGAAATTAAGAGAGACTTGGACAGTTGGACAAAATTGAAACTTTCTTTGTTAGGCCGAATTGCTGCTATTAAGATGAATGTATTGCCAAAAATGTTGTTTTTGTTTCAAACACTACAGATTGTGGACAAGACGGAGTGCTTCCGGAAGTGGCAGAGAGACATTTCTAAGTTTGTCTGGCAGGGCAAAAAGCCCAGAATTAAGTTTAAGATATTAACTGATGCGAAAGAAAGAGGGGGCTTTGCCCTGCCAGACCTAAAGCTGTACTATGAGGCCGCAGCTTTCTGCTGGCTAAAAGACTGGCTACTTCTCGAGGACACTGACGTTCTGGATCTGGAAGGTTTTAACAATGCTTTTGGTTGGCATGCATACTTATTTTATGACAAGGTTAAGACCAATAAGGCCTTTAAGAACCATATTGTCAGAAAAGCAGTGTTTAATGTCTGGACAAAATATAAAGACTTATTGGAAAATAAAACTCCAAGGTGGCTTTCACCGCTGGAAGCTAAGGCCCGAAAAAGACCCAATATGGAGGCCAAATGGCCAAAATATTGGGAAATATTAGAAAAAGATGGAGACAATTGGAAATTGCAGAGTTTGGAGAAAATGAAGGATAAAGTGCGAGACTGGTTACACTACGCTCAGATTAATGAAGTTTTTAAAAATGACAAAAAGTTAGGGTTCCAGGTGGAGAAATCGAAATTGGAAACAGAACTGTTAGAACCTAAGACTAAGGTACCTTCAAGAATGTATAACTTGCTGTTAAAATGGAATACACAAGATGAAATGGTTAAATCGGCTATGATAAAGTGGGCACAAGACATTGGGCATAATATCATGTTTGAGGACTGGGAAAGGTTGTGGACCAAAGGGCTGAACTTCACTGCATGTAATGCTTTGAAGGAAAATGTAATGAAAATGATATATAGATGGTACATGACCCCAGTTAAACTTGCCAAAATATACCATTTGTCTGATAATAAATGTTGGAAATGTAAAGAAAATGATGGAACATTCTTTCACCTCTGGTGGACCTGCCCTAGAGTGAAGGCCTTCTGGGAAATGATATATAATGAGCTGAAAAAGGTATTTAAGTATACCTTTACTAAGAAACCAGAGGCCTTCCTTTTGGGTATTGTCGGCCAGAAGGTGTTAAAGAAGGACCAAACATTTTTAATGTATGCAACAACGGCAGCAAGGATACTCATCGCTAAGCACTGGAAAACTCAAGATCTACCCACACTGGAAGAGTGGCAGATGCAACTGATAGACTATATGGAACTAGCCGAGATGACCGGCAGAATCCGAGACCTGGGAGAAGAGAAGGTTGAAGAAGATTGGAAGAAATTTAAGATCTACTTAAAAAAGCACTGTAATTTGGTTGAATGTTAAGATGGAGGCTAGATCATAAATAATTGACCACCACTAAATTAGATGCAATTAGGATGATAAGTGAGATTGAGAAAAAATCACAAACCTTTGGGAGAATTATTAGATTATATTCTAAATGAATGGGACGTAAGAATGTAAACAAGATGATAAATTGCGGGTAAGAATTGACAATGATGCAAGTGGGAGCGGGAGACGTGAGGGAGTCCAAAGAAGTTAAGAAATTATGTTATATGTTACATTGTTCATTATTTTTGCATTTATGTTTAAAAATCTTAATAAATATATATTTTAAAAAAAAAAGCTAACCCCTTTAGTTCCATTTTATATCCTTGGCTACCTCAAACAACCAGGATATTTTGAACACCCTGCTCCAAGAGGCAGGAGAGAAAGTTTTGGGGTCCTTCTCCTCTTGAACTTTCCATGACAGTCCCAAAGGTTCCATGACCTATACAGTTACTGGCAATGGCCTACTGCCACAGTTTGATGGAATAAAGCATTTGTTTTTAAGTGTGTGGGTGTATATATATATATATATATTTGCTTTCGTAGATTTTCACGGGTACAGGAATGCAGGTTTTGGTGTCCTCGGGTGTCTTCCCGTGTAAAAGTTGGGGTGTCTAGGCGACGTTTCGACGAGGTCTCACTCGTCATCTTCAGGCTGGTGCTTTCGGCTTCTTGTTACTGGAACAGAGCGGGATCTCAATGTTTGAGTTCCTATAAATACTGTAGAGGGGGTGTGGTGTCTAGCCTCCAATGTTCTGGGCAGAGAGGAAGTTCCCAGGCTAGTGTGCCTTTTCTTCTTTTGTTCCTTAATTACTTGAGAGATACCTTGAGTGATTTCTTGAGTGATATCCTGAGTACCACTTAGGTGGGTCATTAGGTGTGGATTAGTTGCTAAAGTTTTTGTGTCTTGACCTCTTGAACTTTGTGAAGAGTTTTCCTGAGAAGATGGCTATATTGCACTTAGTTGTGCTTTGGCTTGGCTTCGTGTATAGGGGCGAGCTGTGGTTTTGTGGCTTGTGTCAGCCAGATCTGTGTAGGGATTGCAGGGGGGTGCAGCATCCGGAGGTGCCACCATGGATTGGCTACTGGATGGTGTCAGTAATTCATCTGTGGAGAGGGTCTGGGTTTGGGTCTGGTGTGGATGATTGGTGTTGGCGTTCTGTGTGCCTCTGGATCTGGTGTCAGTTTTTGTGGGGAGGGCTAATTTCCAGATGTCTGGCAAGCGGGATGTGTCGTCACGCTTGTTCATGTTGTGAGGGTGTTTCTCTATCTCGATGGCTTCCATGATTATTCTCTTGTGGTGATGTTCCGTGTTAAAGAGCAATTTGGAATCTGCAAAATTAATTTCGTGTCCTGTTTCTTTCATGTGTTGGAAAAGAGAGGAAGTTTTTTCTTCTTTTTTGACGGCATTCTTGTGTTCTGCGATACGTGCATTTATTCGTCTGTTTGTTTGTCCAATGTACGTGGCTGGGCAGACTTTGCAGGGTATTTCATAGATCCCTTGGTTTTCCAACTGGATTTTATCCTTGGGGTTTCTGAGGATATTGGCTATTTTTTGGTTGGTGCAAAAGGCTGTTTTGATATTGTGTTTATGGAGGATTTTGCTAATTTTATCTGTAGTGCCCTTGATATAAGGAAGGAGGGCCATGCCATTGTTTTCTTCTGTGTCTTGGTTTTTGGGGGGTGTTTCCTTTTGGATTAGCTTCGTAATCCTGTTTTGCTGGTATCCATTGGCAAAACATGAAAGAAACAGGACACGAAATTAATTTTGCAGATTCCAAATTGCTCTTTAACACGGAACATCACCACAAGAGAATAATCATGGAAGCCATCGAGATAGAGAAACACCCTCACAACATGAACAAGCGTGACGACACATCCCGCTTGCCAGACATCTGGAAATTAGCCCTCCCCACAAAAACTGACACCAGATCCAGAGGCACACAGAACGCCAACACCAATCATCCACACCAGACCCAAACCCAGACCCTCTCCACAGATGAATTACTGACACCATCCAGTAGCCAATCCATGGTGGCACCTCCGGATGCTGCACCCCCCTGCAATCCCTACACAGATCTGGCTGACACAAGCCACAAAACCACAGCTCGCCCCTATACACGAAGCCAAGCCAAAGCACAACTAAGTGCAATATAGCCATCTTCTCAGGAAAACTCTTCACAAAGTTCAAGAGGTCAAGACACAAAAACTTTAGCAACTAATCCACACCTAATGACCCACCTAAGTGGTACTCAGGATATCACTCAAGAAATCACTCAAGGTATCTCTCAAGTAATTAAGGAACAAAAGAAGAAAAGGCACACTAGCCTGGGAACTTCCTCTCTGCCCAGAACATTGGAGGCTAGACACCACACCCCCTCTACAGTATTTATAGGAACTCAAACATTGAGATCCCGCTCTGTTCCAGTAACAAGAAGCCGAAAGCACCAGCCTGAAGATGACGAGTGAGACCTCGTCGAAACGTCGCCTAGACACCCCAACTTTTACACGGGAAGACACCCGAGGACACCAAAACCTGCATATATATATATATATATATATATATATATATATATATATATATGCATGCCTCTGGCATGTACGCAGTCCCTCTTCCTTGGTGAGCCTGAGGGCACATAGTTAATCACCACATTGGCCTGTCACATCTGTTACCTCAGACCCAATGCTGAAGTAACATCCAGTCTCAAGACAGCAGCAATTATTTCATTGAATGGCTGACTCTAGGACTTCTGCTGAGTGCAGCTTGAAAAAGTTCATCTGCCTTGTACATGTGTGAGAGAGCAGCAAGTGTGTGATGAAAAAACTGTTGCACATTAGTCCTGAACTAACATAAAACCAGGATGCTGGTGGTGCTGTGGGTTAAACCACAGAGCCTAGGACTTGCCGATCAGAAGGTCTGCGGTTCAAATCCCTGTGATGGGGTGAGCTCCCGTTGCTCGGTCCCTGCTCCTGCCAACCTAGCAGTTCGAAAGCACATCAAAATGCAGATAGATAAATAGGTACCACTCTGGCAGAAAGGTAAACGGCGTTTCCGTGCGCTGCTCTGGTTCGCCAGAAGCGGATTAGTCATGCTGGCCACATGACCCGGAAGCTGTACGCCGGCTCCCTCGGCCTATAGAGCGAGATGAGTGCCGCAACCTCAGAGTCAGTCACGACTGGACCTAACGGTCAGGGGTGCCTTTACCTTTACCTTAACATAAAACCACCTTAATGTGCTTCACTTGTTTCTTCCAAAAACGTACAATTTAAGGCGTTGGTTCAGTGTTAAAACCCAATATATTGTTCTTTTAAAAAAAACACTGCTATGAGCATGGCTCATTTCTCAGTTTTAAAACAGAAAACTAGGGTTGGAGGCTTATGTTTTATGGGGCTTTTACCATGACAAGACAGGAAGAGAACCATATCCAAGGCAAGCACATAAACATAAACTTCATGTCCCTCATATATGTTGTTTAATGGACTTTGAGAAGGGCATTGGCGAAGCCAATAAAAGGAAGCAAATTTCAGTTCCATGTATCAGGGATAAGCTAGAGACCTAAAGCTGTGGATCCAATGTTGCAATTTGCAATTACCAGATTCAGAAAAAAATGGTGTTCAGCTTGTAATGCTCAGCGATATTATAAATCAAGCATAATTTCCCTCAAGAGCATCTCCACGTTATGCATAAGTGTGACTTGTCGCCATTCTGCAAACCAAGCATCCAAAGCCAGCTGCGTAATAATGACCAGGGAATGTGTATTTATACTGATTACACACACACACACACACACACACACAGACATTGGTACCTTGGGTTACAGACGCTTCAGGTTACAGACTCTGCTAACCCAGAAATAGTACCTCGGGTTAAGAACTTTGCTTCAGGATGAGAACAGAAATTGTGAGGCGGAGGGAGGCCCCATTAGCTAAAGTGGTGCTTCAGGTTAAGAACAGTTTCAGGTTAAGAATGGACCTCCAGAACGAAGTAAGTTCTTAACCTGAGGTACCACATATATATACACACACATACTGAATAAAAACCTTCTCTGTTTTAAATCAAGCTACATCAGTGACTTTAGCCATTGTATACCAGGATGTGATTGAATGGAGCCTTATTGGAACTGTAGTTGTGAGTGTGCCAGATTAAAAAAAGCACAATCCAATTTTTCTGTGAACTCATTGCAATAAACTTGGGTGGGCTGCCTCAGCAAAGTGAGCATTGCAGCACGGAGTCAACTCACAGCTCAGCTTATCAGTTTAAACTGCACTCCTATGCAGATTTACCTGAGAGTAAGCCCCATAGGGAGAATCTGCTTCTGAATAGACTTACAGAGGATTTCACTGCACATTGTATATGGGGCAGTCATATGCCTGTCTACTCAGACCTAAGCCTCCTTGAGTTCAGTGGGAGCTTACTTCCAGGTAAGTGCATCTAGAAATGCAGCCTTTGTTGTGTCAATCAGTCTGCAAGTAATGACAGCTCTTTGGGGCTCAAATTCTTGACAAATATGGAAAGAAAGAAACTATGGGCAGAATAAAAGGAAGTGTAGCAGATTGGCACACACATACACACAAATCACCAAATGTAAGCACCTCAACAAGTCAATCAAAGTTCCTGTGTTGGAAGGGAGACCATTGTTTCAGCATGTAGCTCGACCTACCGTATTTTTTGCTCTATAAGACTCACTTTTCCCCTCCTAAAAAGGGGAAATGTGTGTGCGTCTTATGGAGCGAATGCAGGCTGCGCAGCTATCCCAGAAGCCAGAACAGCAAGAGGGATTGCTGCTTTCACTGCGCAGCAATCCCTCTTGCTGTTCTGGCTTCTGAGATTCAGAATATTCTTTTTCTTGTTTTCCTCCTCCAAAAACTAGGTGCGTCTTGTGGTCTGGTGCGTCTTATAGAGCGAAAAATACGGGTAGTTAACTGATTTTACCCTGAAAGTGGGATTAGGTCAATAATTAGCTACCTACCACTCCCCAATCATTTTATGTGAATTGGGCCTATAACTGGCCTATGAAAGGGGGTGTTGTGGGGGGGGGGAAATCTCCTTAGGTTTTTTGCCACCTGAAAGACTTTTCAGGTGAGTGCATGGCTCAAAAATTTCAAATGAAAATGAAAACGTTGAGTGCAGTCCCTGTTGGTTCAGCTGCTTCGATGGAAGAGGAATTGGCATAGGGTGAATGTAAGTGTGATAAGTGGGAATACAACAGTGAAAGCCTAAACCAAAACCGTTATTAAACCGAGGCGCACTTTCCCTAATGAGGCCTCCCGCCACCAGTGCCTTTCCACCATTCAGATTCCGTTCTTAGACTGAGGTAAAGTTCTCAAACCGGGACACTGTTTCTGGTTTTGCGGAGTTTGTAAACCCAATCTTTCTTAAACCGGACTGCTCTTGAACCGAGGTACCACTGTACATGCTTGCTCAGAAGTAAGCTTACTCAGAAGTAAATTCAGTGTGGCTTACTCCTGGGTAAGTGTGCATAGAATTACAGCCTAATAGTAATATTCTTGTTGCAGCACTTAGGCCGTTCATGCATCATAGAAACTAGATACAAATCCGGCACTAACAATTCAAAGAGATTATAATAGAAAAGGATTAGATAGAAGAGAACACATATATCCCACTAGAGGAGCTAATTCGTTTAGCATTTCAGCAGTGATAGCCTCATCAACCGTTACTGCTGTTACATGTGGTCACTTATTAATTGAAATGTCAGACCATACTTTTTGCATTTCATTGCCATTTTACTCCTTCTATTGAATGGCCTTTTCTCTCTGCATCCATATAATGTATATACCTGTCAAGAGGGGATCACGTGTAAGCTTATGGCATATAGATTTTAGGGCTCCGTAAGACTTCATCATTCAAGCTGCAACAAACCTATACCCTAACTCCTCTGAAAATTGCTACCAAGATATTCACAGAGAAATTGAGAAGGTGCCATCAGGGCCACCAGCCCTGACTCCCCAAGTCTGGTGTGTAAGCTAAGCAGGAACAAAACCCATTCCCTAACTTTTTCCTCTCAAAAGAGGGGAAACAGAGAACAAGATTGCCTTGGCTTGATCTGTCACCTGCCCCCTCCCAACTTAAAATACCATCAGCACTCTAAAAATGCTACCTTAAGACTGTCAGTGAAACAACCCCCAAAGCATATAAACTGTTGATTGGATATGGCAGCGATGGCGGCTGTAAGATCATCCGTTACTCGTTTCCCATTCTACGTGTTGCTATTTTTGCAATCTCGAGTCAGGTACAAAATGCTGTGTTACATCTGGAATTTTGCCCAGGTAAGAACTGCACTCTCAGGTTATATAACTGCAACACTTTTATTTGATTTAACACAGAATTTCCCTCCCGTGCTAGACATAATCAATTAACAGTGGGATTCCATTATCTGCACGGTGTTTAGCAATAATTTACACCCTCCCTCAGGCTGTGATTTTAATTTTCATAGAAAACTCCCTTGGAATACAAATACTTCTGGCTTTGATTGATAAGGCAGAAGAAGACTTTTCCTTTCATCAACCTAGTTTTTGAAAAGGAAACTTTCTAAAGATAGTGATTGCTTTGTCATGGAGTCTTAGAAACTCCTACATATCGAGGCTACTCCAAACTGTACTTAAATGGGAATGAAGTGGTGAACAATGAACTTCTGATTACAGTTTCAACAAATACAGTGGTGCCTCACAAGACGAAAAGAATCCGCTCCGCGATTCTCTTCGTCTAGCGGTTTTTTCGTCTTGCGAAGCAAGCCCATTGACAGCTTAGCGGATTAGCGCTATTAGCGGCTTAGCGGCTTTTAGCGGCTTAGCGGCTTAGCGGATCAGCTGATAAGCGGCTTAGCGGCTTAGAAAAAGGAGGGGGAGGGGGGAAAACCCACAGGAACTCGCAAGACATTTTCGTCTTGCGAAGCAAGCCCATAGGGAAATTCGTTTTCCGAAGCGCCTCCAAAACGGAAAACCCTTTCGTCTAGCGGGTTTTCCGTCTTGTGAGGCGTTCGTCTGTATTGGCACCAGAGTCACCGAGTTGTGCCCAATATTGGGTGAGCCGTCACATGCACGACAAGCACATGTGATGACGTGAACATACGTGTGACTGTCACATCAGAAGGAGACCAGCCACACAGTGCGGCTTGCGCTTGGCTCTTGACTCACTGGCCTCACTGTGTCTGGCCCTGTGGAGGAAGTGAGCTTGGCAAAAAAATAATACAGTTCTAGTGTAGCTTTTCTGCTTCCATAATTACTCTGAATAACTAGTATTATTTTTTTGGTTGTTGTTGTTTAGTCATGTCCAGCTCTTTGTGACCCCATGGACCAGAGCACGCCAGGCACTCCTGTCTTCCACTGCCTCCCACAGTTTGGTCAAACTCATGCTGCTAACTTCGAGAACACTGTCCAACCATCTCATCCTCTGTCATCCCCTTCTCCTTGTGGCCTCCATCTTTCCCAAATCAGGGTCTTTTCCAGGGAGTCTTCTCTTCTCATGTGGTGGCCAAAGTATTGGAGTTTCAGCTTCAGGATCTGTCCTTCCAGTGAGCACTCAGGGCTGATTTCCTTAAGAATGGAGAGGTTTGTTCTTCTTGCAGTCCATGGGACTCTCAAGAGTCTCCTCCAGCACCCGAATTCAAAAGCATCAATTCTTTGGCGATCAGCCTTCTTTATGGTCCAGCTCTCCCTTCACTACTGGGAAAACCATAGCTTTTACTATACGGACCTTTGTTGGCAAGGTGATGTCTCTGCTTTTTAAGATGCTGTCTAGCTTTGTCATTGCTTTTCTCCCAAGAAGCAGTATTATTTTTAGCACAGGATAAAAACATGTATGCCTCGCTCCATTCCTAATGTAGTTTTCCATATCATAGCTCCCCACTCTGTGTCTTACCTAATTTCTCTGTAACTTTCACAACAAGTCTGCATGAGTCCAGAAGCTTCTCACATGACTCTGGAACCTAGAGAAAACCTCTTAACGCGCAATCAATGTCCTCAGTGAAAACAGAGAGCCTTTTGAAAAAGGAAGCTTCACTGTAATACAAATCCCACTACAGTTAGCATCTATTTTTGTCTTGCTTTTAGCCATTTGGTAGCGACATCTCAAATGTATGCTTGCACTATTTTTCTAGAAAAAGAGTTGTTGGAACTCACCACAAATGCCTCCTTCATTCTCTTAGAATGGCAATGGTGTCAGGTGTGTGTGCAGGACCAATAGGACTTTGCAGGACTGGGGCCTTCCTAAGTTTGTTCTGAAGAGGCAAGGCACGGCCGCACAGGTGAGGCCAATTGGTAACTCACAGCACCTGGTGGCAAGAGCTGGGAAGGGATATAAGGTCAGCATTTTTCTTCGGCTCTTTGCCACAGCAACATGCTTCCTGCCTTGCTGTGTTTGGCTTCTTGACTCCTGATCCTTGAACCTCAGTTTCTTGTCTCCTTGCTTCTTGATCCTCGGACCCCCGACTTCATGACTTCTGAAATATACTCAGAGTCGCAAAGTGATTTCACGCTCTTTATTCAGCTCATAGTGGTGAGGAGGAATGAATGAAAGTCCCCTCAAAGTATCTGCTTTATATACATTATTTACACAATGGGCTGCACAAGATTGGCTAATTCCGGAATTCTACTGTAAGCCAATCAGGTTGTGGATTCACTTCTATCTGGAGCATGATTGGGTGGTTCCTGCCAACCAATCATACTGCTGCATTGTTCTAGGACCAATCAGACTGCTGCATTCTGAATCCTATTGTTCTAGGACCAATCAGACTGCTGCCTTTTGGATCCTATTGTTCTAGGACCAATCAGACTGCTGCAGTTTGGATCCTATTCAACTCAGTACATAACAACTTCTTACTTCTTGATCCTCGGACCCTTGACTTAGTGACTCCTTGCTTTCTGACCCTCGGATTCTTGACTTCCTGACTCCTGGACCCCTGTTCCTGCTCCCATCTTGCCCCTGGTCCTGACGTCCCCTGCCGTGACTTCGATCACCCGTGAACCAAACCGTGACAGATGGCGCCCACCTGAGAGGTGCCAGAACTCACCCAAGAGTTGCTGGAACTGAGTTCCAGTGAGTTCCTGCTGAAGCAAAGTTCTGCTTGCACTTACCAGAGGATTAGCCTTTGTGTGAAAGGCAGGTCTAAGGGATGGTCTAACTAAAAGAAGCCAATTTGTACATATTTTCTATCAACCACTGCTAATCCAGGGGCAAGCCTTGCTCCCTTCTCTAGGAATTGACTTAGGGGTGAATTTAAGAATGGCTGTAGACCATAATGGTTGATGCTGCTGTTTTCACTGCACTGGTTCTGCTCAAAAGATGCTGTGGGGGGGAAGTTTGCAGAGACTTAGTCATGGAAGGAAAAGAAATGTAAAAACCTGCTTTCACATGTGGAATGCCCTTAATGGACGGGTTTTCTCTTTTGGTTCAGAAAGAAATAGATATAAAAGGGAGAATTCCTGGATGCCAAGATCCAAGTTTTGGGCAAGTACTTCTTGGTATAAATTTAGAATCTGTATGAATACATACACATTCCAAAACCTAACTGAGGCTGCAATCCTAGTCCCCATTTACCTGGGAGAAAATCCCATTGGATTTCATAGGCCTGACTTTTGAGTAGACATAGTTGGAATAATGCTACAATATATTAAAGAAGTGGCGCTGTAGGTAAAACCTCAGTGCCTAGGACTTGCTGATTGTAAGGTCGGCGGTTCGAATCCCTGCGGCAGGATGAGCTCCCGTCATTCGGTCCCAGCTCCTGCCCACCTAGCAGTTCGAAAACACCCCTAAGTGTGAGTAGATAAATAGGTACCGCTTTATAGCAGGAAGGTAAACGGCGTTTCCGTGTGCTGCGCTGGTGCCGGCTTGCCAGAGCAGCTTCGTCACGCTGGCCACGTGACCCGGAAGTGTCTTTGGATGACGCCGGCTCCCAGCCTCTTGAGCGAGATGAGTTCGCAACCCTAGAGTCGGACACGATTGGCCCGTACAGGCAGGGGTACCTTTACCTTTACTATATTAAAGAAGAGGAGGTGGTATGGAAGGTTATTTTTGTTTTTTTCTTTAAAAAAACAATATGTAAAAATGAGTTATTGCCTACTCACAATTTAAATGCCAAGTGGCTAAAATATGTGCATTTTAATGTTCTCTGAAGAAAAACACAATATTTCCTCAGCCTTTAACAATTTTAGCGATGCACTCAGACAGCACTTGCTGGGGGGAGATATTTCACAAATAGACTATTTGAAACCATAAGAATTTGTAGAAGCTACATCATCCCACCCCCCAATTTTGATGTAGTTTGACTACTAAAGCTTTTTAAAAAATTAAAAATAACAATTGAATTGTAACTGATCACATGGTATAATCTACTGGTGGTTGTGGTGGTTCTGGTAGCATTGGAATCATTTGACAGATCACAGCTATAATCTTCTTGTCAGTCTTTGACTAGCTCACACTTTTTAAATGAAAGGGAGAGAATGAGAAAGAAGACCATGGCAGAACAAACCTTGAAAGGGATGCTATGTATCTATCACATTGTTTGAATAATTGGAAGAAGACTTTTTTCCTGATGTGAGCCAGGATTTTAAGAAATGTAGTGGCTGAGTACTGGCACGTGGTAAAGGTCCAATTTATACATCCAGAAATATCAAGTGTTAAAGCCTCTTCAGGCTTCACAAGGGTTGGTGGATGAAGCATGTACATTTTTGTTGTTGTTGTTTAGTTGTTTAGTCTTGTCTGACTCTTCGTGACCCCATGGGCCAGAGCCCGCCAGGCACTCCTGTCTTCCACTGCCTCCCGCAGTTTTGTCAAACTCATGCTGGTAGCTTCGAGAACACTGTCCAACCATCTTGTCCTCTGTCGTCCCCTTCTCCTTGTGCCCTCCATCTTTCCCAACATCAGGGTCTTTTCCAGGGAGTCTTCTCTTCTCATGAGGTGGCCCAAGTATTGGAGCCTCAGCTTCACGATCTGTCCTTCCAATGAGCACTCAGGGCTGATTTCCTTCAGAATGGAGAGGTTTGATCTTCTTGCAGTCCATGGGACTCTGAAGAGTCTCCTCCAGCACCATAATTCAAAAGCATCAATTGTTCGGCAATCAGCCTTCTTTATGGTCCAGCTCTCACTTCCATACATCACTACTGGGAAAACCATAGCTTTAACTATACAGACCTTTGTTGGCAAGGTGATGTCTCTGCTTTTTAAGATGCTGTCTAGGTTTGTCATCGCTTTTCTCCCAAGAAGCAGGTTTCTTTTAATTTCATGACTGCTGTCACCATCTGCAGTCATCATGGAGCCCAAGAAAGTAAAATCTCTCACTGCCTCCATTTCTTACTGCCTACTAAATTCAGCAGGAAAGACTGTAGCCAGGGGTGTAGCCTCAGCTCACAATTTTTAGGGGGGTGAGTCAGGCACCTCCATGCAGGGACCCTCCAATGCTGCCCTACCTGCTTCCAGGGGGGCTGGGACCTGATGCCTGGCCTGGCCTCACCACTGCGTCCCTGACCCCCTTGCTGAATGGCCGCCTTGCCAGCATCAGTGTGTGTGTGGTTGACTGCCAAGGGCTGCATCAGCCAGCCAGGCGCCTCATATGGAATATGCAGAGTTGGCAAAATTAACAGGAAGACTCAGAAGCCAGGATAAAAACAAATTTAAAAATGAATGGGAATTTTTTTATTGCATATATGTCAAAGCATTGTATACAAGTTGATACATCAGCAGGATTCTAAAACATTTGTAGTATTATTATGATAGATAAGAATTAGATATATACAGATGGAAAGTAATATTTGGACATGCTCGAAATAACAAAAAATAATGGAACCATAGAGAGAGTAGAGGGAAGTTACAGGATGGGAAAATCCCACATTGCGATATTTTATTGATGTTTAATTTATTTGATGTATGTTAGGCTTCCTCAACCTTGGCCCTCCAGATATTTTAAGACTACAGTTCCCATCATCCCTGTCCACTGGTCCAGCTAGCTAGGGATCATGGGAGTTGTAGGCCAAAAACACACGGAGGGCCGAGGTTGAGGAAGCCTGATGTATGTTATGAAAAAACTAATAAAAAAATTATTTAAAAATAAAATAAAAAAGAGAACAGGGACAATGCCAATTCACTGAGGCAGCAGAGGGCAGCTGATGTCCAAGGTGGTGGGGCTCTCAGTAGCTATACTAGATTCAATATGGACTGGAAAAGCATGTTGAAAGTGGCTGAATGTGGAGCCAATGTACCATGACAAAGACTTGGGTGGAGGAGGTAAAGCAAGTGTCATCAAAATGTTGTTGTTAGTTGTTTAGTCGTGTCCGACTCTTCATGACCCCATGGACTAGAGCACGCCAGGCACTCCTGTCTTCCACTGCCTCTCGCAGTTTGGTCAAACTCATGTTAGTAGCTTCGAGAACACTATCCAACCATCTTGTCCTCTGTCGCCCCCTTCTCCTTGTGCCCTCCATCTTTCCCAACATCAGGGTCTTTTCCAGGGAGTCTTCTCTTCTCATAAGGTGGCCAAAGTATTGGAGCCTCAGCTTCATGATCTGTCCTTCCAGTGAGCATCATCAAAATAGGTGCCTTTAAAAATAGGATTAGACAAACTTGATGTCTACTAGCCATGATGGCTATGCTCCCCCCTCCACAGTTGGAGGCGGTAATTTTTCTGTCTACCAGTTACTGGAAACCACAAGAGGTAGGGTTGCCATTGGTCTAGAATTTCCTGGACATATCTAGAAAGCCACTTCCACCCTGCAGAGGAGGTGGGATTGCGGGCGTCACAGCCCCACCACGCACGTGGGGCTGGAGCCCAGCCCCTGTGTGATTGGGGGAATCCCCGGCCAATCAGCTGGCTTTGGGGGCATGGCCTGCCCCATTTAAATGCAGGTGCGGCCGGGGATCTCCCTCTTTTCCCGCATACCAGCTGTTCCTGTTTCCCACCCCTAAGGTTTTCTTTTGACCTTGCTATGGACCTTGGTTGGTCGCCGTTGAGGGGCCTGGTAGGAATTTTTTCCACTTGGCATATTGGCACCAGCCACTTGGTTTTCACCTACATCATAGCAAATTGTCACAACTTTCTTGGTATTGACAATTAGGCATTAGTATTGGTATTGTTTTGTAGATGGAAGAGGGGAGGAAGCTCCATCACCTGTGCCGCATATTGAAGGGTTATCCGGTAAAGGATTCCGGGGGACGTGGCCCTGTCCGAAGCCTATGGAGGTGAGGGCCTAAGGCACACCCCCGAGCGGTGACCCCCGGTGGAGTTCCTAGTTGATGTGCATCAGCAGGACTCCCCCTACTGGTGGTTAACCCTTCCTGGACTTCAAGCGGATGGACTGAAGCCGGATATAGTTGGTTAGGACCAATGCCTAAGCCAATACCACTCATCACCTGTAACCAATAAAGTTGTGGCCTTATTTAGCCCATTAACCTTAATAATTGTGTCATGTGTCTTTATTTCCACTGGGGGGGGGGCAGGAACTCGCCACGCAACACACATATCCGAGTGGAAATCGCTAAAATGTCCAGGAAAATCCGGATGTATGGCAAAACTAAAAGAAGCTCAACAACTTTGGTCAAAAAAAAAAAAAAGCTCACAAGATATTTCACTGAAATATGGCAACCCTAATAGGAGGTCTTGCTTCTGGCTTTCCCATGAGTATCTGGTTGGCCACTGTGATAACTGGATGCTGGACTAGGTAAGCACTGGCATGATCCAGCAGGCTCTTCCTATGTTCTTATAAAAAGAACAATAAGAAGAGTTTGGATTTGATATCCTGCCTTTCACTCCCTTTAAGGAGTCTCAAAGCGGCTAACATTCTCCTTTCCCTTCCTCCCCTGCAACAAACACTCTGTGAGCTGAGTGGGGCTGAGAGACTTCAGAGAAGTGTGACTGGCCCAAGGTCACCCAGCAGCTGCATGTGGAGGAGCGGGGACGCGAACCCGGTTCACCAGATTACAAGTGCACTGCTCTGAACCACTACACCACACTGGCTCAGGTAAAGGTAAAGGACCCCTGGACGGTTAGGTCCAGTCAAAGTTGACTATGGGGTGTGGCGTTCACCTCACTTTCAGACCGAGCGAGCCAGTGTTTGTCCACAGACAGCTTTCCGGGTCATGTGGCCAGCATGACTAAAATGCTTCTGGCACAACAAAACATTGTAATAGAAGCCAGAGTGCACAGAAATGCTGTTTACCTTCCTGCTGGAGCGGTACCTATTTATCTACTTGCACTGGCGTGCTTTCAAACTGCTATGTTGGCAGAAGCTGGGACTGAGCAATGGGAGCTCACCCCGTCGCAGGGATTCAAACCGACGACCTTCCAATCAGCAAGCCCAAGAGACTCAGTGGTTTAGACCACAGTGCCACCCACGTCCCTTTATGTTCTTATATTGTTATGATAAGCAAGCAAACAAAAGACTACTCATTGAGAGGCCTCCCCTCTTTAATTGAGGCCTATTGCTTAGCACTCATCACAAAAGGCAATAAATCATGCATCTGCAACATGAGAATTGTGCGTGCCATAGCGTTATTTAAATTGCCATAGTCTTACTGTCATAATACTGTAGGGCTGGTGCCAAAGCCAATTATATTCTGAAGGCTTGGCAAAGAACCACCTTATAAATGCATTTCATGTACCTTGAATTACTGTGGCGTTCCTTTAAAAGGTGTCATCTTGCGATTCCTATGACAGAGCATTGTTTCCCAGTTAGCCTTAGCGACAAGAAAGAGAATATAATGGGCACAGTGATCAGCAAGATGTTTGCAAAACTGTTCTGCTGCATTTATTATATATATATTCATAAAGTAAAAAGAAATCTGTCATAGCGGCTGCGTGGCTGGTTTACGAATGCAGCTAAATTCAACACATTACTGCCTCTTTAGCCACACAAAGTTTAAAAGTGTTAGAGCAGATTTAAAAACATATTTCTTTTCCTGTTAGTTCCACTCTACATGAAAGTGATTCAGAAACAACCCCAAGATGAAAAAAACCCCTTTAAATATATAAACATATATTTAAATTAGTGTCTTAAAGGCAGAATATGCATCCCCCAGCATTATTCCTTTTTTATCATAAATGTTTATTATTTAACTGTCCCCTTTAGTAAATATTCAGGGGAAAAGCTTGATAAAGTGCTGCAGAAAGATTTATACTCCGATTCAGAAGATATAACAAAAAATAATATGACCTAATTTTACTTTTATTTGGCTATTTTGCTATGGGGAAGTCCCACCCAAAGTTAGAATTAAATTTTATTTCTGCAAGGGAAAGAAAGAGGGGAGCAGGAGGGGAGGGTGCAATACCAGCTTTAATAGCAAACTAAGGTGCTTGAGTGTTCGCAGGAGGAAAACCTAAATGGGGTTTTAATTGAGACAGAGTGATATCAGTATGGTCAGGTGAAAATCTGTGGTTTGTAGAGGTAAAGTAGTAGTAGAAGAAGAAGAGTTTGGATTTGATATCCCGCTTTATCACTACCCTAAGGAGTCTCAAAGCGGCTAACAATCTCCTTTTCCCTTCCTCTGCCACAACAAACACTCTGGGAGGTGAGTGGGGCTGAGAGACTTCAGAGAAGTGTGACTGGCCCAAGGTCACCCAGCAGCTGCATGTGGAGGAGCAGGGAATCGAACCTGGCTCACCAGATTACAAGACTACTGCTGTTAACCTGTCAATTTGAACTGACAGGGAAGATTAGATATTCAAGAGACCAAAAGTTCATCGAGGACTGGGGGAAATTTGTGGAATATCTGGAAAGTATAAGTGAGGGACAGATAACGCTAGAGGGATTTAAAGAAGCACTGTGAAAAATTGAGAAGTATTGTTTAAAGGGAATAGAAAAGAAAGATATAAATAATGACAATATAAACCTAAGGAATGGACTATGGACAATTTACGGAAAAGCTGAAGGAAGTCCAGAAAAGGAATAATTTGTGAAAAATTGGATGTGAAATTAATATGTGTTTTTATTTTTGTTGTAAATTAATAAAAATCATTTCAAAAAAAAAAAAAAGACTACTGCCGTTAACCACTACACCACACTGGCTCACCACACAGTACATTTTTAAAGAATAGCCCAAAGGGGAAAACCACTTCCGCCCACAGAAACCTGATAAAAATTGAGCATTCTCTAGGAACCATAGAAAGTTGTGCGTCTGCTGGGGGAGGGGGCAGGATCAGAAAAGGGGTAGGGATAGTGAAATGTCCTGCCAGGGCCTGTAACTTATTACAGTACCCTGGAAGAAGGTATGGTTCATTGGCTGTCTGGAACCATGAAGAGGAGCAGGCCTGTTAGGCTGTGAGAATATCCTGCAACATTTTATTGCAGCCTCCACTTGTTTAAGCACACATCCTGTTACTCCTAGTATAAGGCCAGCTGTGGTGTATTAAAGGCTTCCTCAGACTTTTCCTTAATAAAAATAATTTATTATTTATACCCCGCCCATCTGGCTGGGTTTCCCCAGCCTCTCTGGGTGGCTCCCAACAGAATATTAAAAACATGATAAAACAACAAACCTTAAAAACTGCCCTAAACAGGGCTGCCTTCAGATGGCTTCTAAAAGTCAAATAGTTGCTTATATCCTTGACATTGGACAGGAGGACGTTCCACAGGGTGTGCGCCACTACCAAGAAGGCCCTCTGCCTGATTCCCTGTAACCTCACTTCTCACAGTGAGGGAACCGCCAGAAGGCCCTCGGAGCTGGACCTCAGTGTACATGCTGAATGATGGGGGTAGAGATGCTCCTTCAGGTATACTGGGCTGAGGCCATTTAGGGCTTTAAAGGTCAGCACCAACACTTTGAATTGTGCTTGGAAATGTACTGGGAGCCAATGTAGGCCTTTCAGGACTGGTATTATGTGGTTTCGACGGCCACTCCCAGTCACCAATCTAGCTGCCTCATTCCTGATTAGTTGTAGTTTCAGGGTCACCTTCAAAAGTAGCCCCACATAGAGCGCGTTGCAGTAGTCCAAGTGGCAGATAACCAAAGCATGCACCACTCTGGCAAGACAGTCTGTGGGCAGGTAGGGTCTCAGTCTGCGTACCAGATGGAGCTGGTAGACAGCTGCCCTGGACACAGAATTGAACTGCGCCTGCATGGACAGCTGTGTGTCCAAAATGACCCCCCAGGCTGCACACCTGGTCCTTCAGGGGCAGAATTACTCCATCCAGGACCAGAGTGTCCTCTACATATGTTCGCCCCCTGTCCCTCCAAAACATACTGGGAGCCAATGTACTGTATTTTCTGGTGTATAAGACTATTTTTAAACCCAGGAAAATCTTCTCAAAAGTCAGGGGTTGTCTTATACGCCGGCTACAGCAATAGCACCTGCAGCAACTCCCCACCAAAGGATAAAACTACAGCAAATTAAATCAGAGGACACCAAGCTCTCTAGATGAAGCAGAAATACGCTTGAAAATTGGCCCCAGGAGCGGATTTCCAAGCTGGACTGGAGATTGGTTTTTTTATTATTATTTGGTGTGCGTTGGAAGAGGGCTAGTCTTATACGGTGAGTATATCCCAAACTCTATATTTTAACTGGGAAAGTTGGGGGGTCGTCTTATACGCCCAGTCATCTTATACGCCGGAAAATAGGTCTTTCAGGACCGGTGTTATATGGTCTCAGCAGCCACTCCCAGTCACTAGTCTAGCTGCAACAGGTAGATAAACTCAGACATTGGAAGCTGTTTGAGAGTCTTGTGTCTAGTGGTCAACTACACAGCAAGTGCTTATTTTTGAGACAACCTCTCTCTCTTTGGCCAATTCAGTAGTTCTCTTGTGCACAATTGTGAGAGATAACCTAATGGTTCCACATGCTAAGACTAAACGCCAAAGGCACAAATCCATTTGCTTTCAAAATTTTGCTTTAAAATTTTTCTGTGTTGATCATTTAACTGAAGTATGAGAAAATGAGTTGTTTGCAGATGATTTTAGAAGCATCCACTGATCAGAATCCAAACAGTGACAGGAGTAATTCTGTGAGCCCTGTGGAATTTGTAGAAAATTGTTCTTCCAGGGGAAAAAAAACAGTAGCTCTCTACATGGCAACCAGCTTTTGAAAAATAAGGGACTGGCAAGTGCTTTTAAAACACCCTAGGCTGGTGTGCAGGTCAGAGACCATCACTGCATTACAGTATATGTGAAGTACCCTCTAATACAGTTCAGTTTTTAGAGATAATTGTATGGATTGGCATTATTATATAGTCAACCATGCAGCTCATAGACTCATAGAATTGTGAAGTTGAAAGGGACCACCAGGGTAATCTGCTACAACCCCCTGCAATGCAGGAATCTTTTGCTCAAACCCAAGACCCTGAGATGCGGGTGGCGCTGTGGGTAAAAGCCTCAGCGCCTAGGGCTTGCCGATCGAAAGGTCGTGGTTCGAATCCCCGCGGCGGGGTGCGCTCCCGCTGCTCGGTCCCAGCACCTGCCAACCTAGCAGTTCGAAAGCACCCCCAGGTGCAAGTAGATAAATAGGGACCGCTTACTGGCGGGAAGGTAAACGGCGTTTCCATGTGCAGCTCTGGCTCGCCAGATGCAGCTTTGTCATGCTGGCCACGTGACCCGGAGGTGTCTCCGGACAGCGCTGGCCCCCGGCCTCTTGAGTGAGATGGGTGCACAACCCCAGAGTGTGGCAAGACTGGCCCGTACGGGCAGGGGTACCTTTACCTTTACCTTTAAGACCCTGAAATTAAGAGTCTCATGCTCTACCGACTGAGCTAAGGACTGTAAAAGGGAAAAGGCAGGCCTCTGGATGACAGTCATACGCAGAAGGACATAATCGGTAGTGAGGAGTTTACATCAAAAAGATCCCTTTGAGCACAGGCTGACACAGTCTGCTGTGAGTGGGTGCAGGGATTCAGAAGATGACGATTCAGCTTGACAACTCCTCAGAGAAGAACTCCTCTGAGAGAAAATGTCAGGGAGGTATCATTTTTACAATTACGAGCTAATCAGCATCCTCTTGGAAATTCAAAGGATGCAACCGAGTGGAAATGACAACTTCATCTCTTAGGCTTAATAAGCCCAGCAATGAAGACAACAACAATAAACGGTAATTGGGAGGTGAATGGAAGAAGAAGAAGAAGAAGAAGAAGAAGAAGAAGAAGAAGAAGAAGAAGAAGTGGACAGCTTTAAATAAATATGTAAATACATGCCATAAGAAGTATCCTCAGGAGGACAAATCTGCAGAACTGTAAGGCTGGATAAGACAAGACAGTTGTTTCTGATCCTTTAGTTGCCCTGCTAAGCACCACGTAATGCTTTTCATCATGTTAAGCAACTCTTTGCCTTGTTCCAGTCAGGTTATGAGTTTGCAGGATGCCAAACAGCCTGGAAAAGACTGTGGCAAGATACTAGTAGCTGGTATAAGATGTTCCAGGTAACCTAAACTGGCCCAGTATGCGCAGGACCTGAGAGGGCCTCAGTGCAAACTCCCACGATAAAAGGGTGATACTTCAGCAGGGGGGTTAACCTCAATGGTGCACCTAAATAGGAAATAAAGAAAAAAACAAAGTACAAGAGCCTTCGTTGAAAGCTAGGAGGAACTGGAAGGAACTGAAGACCCATAGTCAGGCTTTCTCAAACTCGGCCCTCCAAATGTTTTTGGCCTACAAAACTCATGATCCCTAGCTAGTAGGACCTGTGTTCAGGGATGATGGGAATTGTAGTCTCAAAACATCTGGAGGGCCGAGTTTGAGGAAGCCTGCCCGTAGCCATGGGAGCTTTAAAATGACAGAAGAGCCTTAGGAAGAGGGTGGGGTAGGGGTAGTGAAGCTGTGGATTCTGGCTCCTCACTGGAGAAACCTATACAGTGGTACCTCAGGTTAAGTACTTAATTCGTTCCGGAGGTCCGTACTTAACCTGAAACTGTTCTTAACCTGAAGCACCACTTTAGCTAATGGGGCCTCCTGCTGCCGCCGCGCCGCTGCATGATTTCTGTTCTCATCCTGAAGCAAAGTTCTTAACCTGAAGCACTATTTCTTGGTTAGCGGAGTCTGTAACCTGAAGGGTATGTAACCTGAAACATATGTAACCCGAGGTACCACTATACCCTCAGATTCGAAAGTCCAGTCAGGTGTGAAGTTATTGTTCTTTGCATTGCAGGTTTAAAACAAGAATTATTAAATAAATTCATAAATAAAAATGAATGAAGCCACAATTTTTACAAGTGCCTTATAAGAAATACTGCCATGTCGGAAAGTATTGAAATAATGGTGGGCTTCAGCCTCCCGTCAACTGAAGTATCTCCATTTACTTTTAATTCTTGCTATTATGCAGATAATCCTTGAACTTTTAAATAAAAAAATCTGTCATCCTATAGCTGAGAACATTCACCCACATGTTCACTCCTGGGGGAAATATAGTGAGTTTAGCTGTCACCTTCTCCCCATTTCAAAGGAACATTTTGACAAATGTACTCTCTGTATAACAAAGCGACTCAAAATTCTGGTTTTTTATATACCGTTACGATGCTGGCAACTTATCTCATCTTGCTCCAGCTACAACTGTGTATATCCCAAACCAAGTAAGAAATACTCCAATGTTCCTTTTGTCAAGAATCTGGAATGAAGGGCTGTTGCTGTCCATGGTGCTAAATTCTACAAATTGAGTATTATGGCAAATATCAGTGTTACTGTTCATGATGCATGCAGCTTCCTTTCTTCCCTTGCTATTTATTTTCCTTCTTTTGGAAATTATTATTATTATTATTATTATTATTATTATTATTATTAATTATTTATGCCCTGCCCATCTGGCTGGGTCCCCCCAGCCACTCTGGGCAGCTTCCAACAAAACACTAAAATACAATAACCTATTAAATATTAAAAGCTTCCCTAAACAGGGCTGCCTTTAGATGTCTTCTAAAAGTTTGGTAGTTATTTTTCTCTTTGACATCTGGTGGGAGGGTGTTCCACAGGGCGGGTGCCACTACCGAGAAGGCCCTCTGCCTGGTTCCCTGTAACTTTAAGAAGTGTGTAATAGATCTCTGGCTATGTCGCTTCTTCCTAATTGCTCTCTTTGCTTTGGAAAGATAAAGCTGGTGCCGTTTTATCTTACTTATTGCATTTGCTTCCCAACCGTTCCAAAGAGCTGAGGACAATGTGCATGGAGTTAGCCTATTGTTTCCTGGTGGATACATAACAAGCAGGAGTTAGAAAGACTGGTTTGTGGGTGGATGAATCATTTCCCCACAAAGATCATAAAATTGTAGAGTTGGAAGGTACCCCAAGGATAACTGTGGCGATCACACAGGGTCCCCAGACGTTTGACGGTCTATTGATCCCTGTGCCACCACTGTGACTGCCTCTTCGCTGCCACCAACCCGTTTCTCATGGGTACACACGGAGTCCAGACAGTTGTTAACATTAACAAATAATCAAGTTTATATTTATAAGCACGAACAAGTTTAAGATTTCAGTTAATTTTACTTAATCTTAGTTCCTTTACTGTCCTATACATTTCCTAATAACTGCTAACTGATTATTCCAACTGTCTATCTGACTCCTCCTATCAGTTTCTCTCACTCTCTCACCACACAACACGACCAACCCACAGACTTATCCTCCCTCTTCCTTCTCCAACTCCCAACTCTCAATTGACTTCCACACAACACCGACTCTAACTCTAACTCCTCCTCTCAGTTTCTCTCTGGCCAATCACATCACACTCATTTAACCCTTTCCTTATGACCCACCTAGGAGGCAAACCTAGTCCAACCCCTGAAATGCAGGAATCTCAGCTAACGCATCCATGACAGATGGCCATCCAGCCTCTGCTTGAGAACCTTCAAGGAAGGAGAGTCCACAACCTCCCAAGGGAGACTGTTCCACTGTCAAACAGCTCTTACTGCCTTAAAGCTTTTTGTGATGTTTTGCTTCTCTGCAAAGTGACAGCTGTTTCTTTCTGGGTGAAGTGTAAACTCCTAACCAAGGTATTTAATTTTTTTTTAATTGCTCTTGTATTCTATTCCACTTGTTAGCAGAGCAGACCTACCAACCTGGGGAGAGAACATCTGCAATGAAACTTCCATTGCATCCAGAGCCTTGCCGGCTTACAGCGGTCAGGATGGGAAACGGGAGGGAGTGGCTAGTTTTTTCTTTTGGTTTCCAGACCCTGGACTGGTATAATTTTGAGGCCTGGGGCAGGGGATATGGGGCACAGGAGCCTGCAGATCCCTGGCCTTCCCAAACACATCCCTGGTCCCATTTTTGTCAGAAACCACCATTAGAATAGCAATGGTGGGTGTTCTAGGGAGGCCTCTGGTGGCAGAAAGGATGGTGTGTGCAGCTGAGTACAGGATTGCTCCCTACTTTGTATATATTCAATTAACAGGCATGGATTAGGCTGAGAGACAGCAACAAGTCTAAGGAAGCCTAGTGTATTTTATGGCTGAATGGGATTGGAGCCCTTGTCTCCTTCTTCCTCAATAAATGTACTTTGAATTAGAGCACACTGTCTCACCTGGCAAAAAGAGATTTGAGCAATGCCATGTATTGCTGATTTACTCTACTTGGGGAAGGCTACACTAATATGATTCATGAAGATTCCTTATGAAGTATGCAGCTTTCACTCAGTTTGCAGTTCTCAGCTTTCACAAAGTTTGCAGTTCTCCGTTCTCGATGACACCATTTTTACCATCTTTTGACATTGAGACCTGAATGCACTCTGGAATTTGGCACCCCAAGGGTTAACAAGGACAACAGAGATAACTGGGAGACTGGTCCTGACAGACCTACACTGGCTCCCAGTATGTTTCAGAGCACAGTTCAAAGTTCTGGCACTGACCTTTAAAGCCCTAAATTGCCTCTGCCTAGTATACCTGAAGGAGCATCTCCACCCCCATCATTCAGCCTGGACGCTGAAGTCCAGCTCCGAGGGCCTTCTGGCAGTTCCCTCCTTATGAGAACTGAAGTTACAGGGAACAGGGCAGAGGTCCTTCTTGATAGTGGCACCCATCCTGTGGAACACCCTCCCATCAGATGTCAAAGAGATAAATAACTATCCAAATTTTGGAAAAAAATCTACAGGCAGCCCTGTACTAGGGAGTTTTTAATGTTTGATGTTTTGCTGTGCCTGTGGCAATGCAGTCAGATGGGTGGCATATAAGTTGTTGTTGTTGTTGCATAGCTGTTAACGTTTCCCTTTTTTAAAAGGAAATTCCCTTATTCTGAATAGGATTCCTCGCAAGAAAAGGGAAAAGTTGACAGCTATGAGGTGTTGTTGTTGTTGCTGCTGCTGGCCTTAGAAAGAAAATGTCTCCTAGTTACAATATGATATTTATTACCAACAAATCCTCAAATTGCTCAGGACCTAAATTTGTTAGGTAGTACTTCTTTCCTTAACAAATTTAGGTCCTGAGCAATTTGAGGATTTATTGGTAATAAATATCATATCGTAACTAGGAGACATTTTCTTTCTAAGGCCACCAGCAGCAGCAACAAAAACAACACCACATTTGTTAGGTAGTACTTCTTTCCTTTGGGGACGTGGGTGGCGCTGTGGGTAAAACCTCAGCGCCTAGGGCTTGCCGATCGCATGGTCGGCAGTTCGAATCCCCGCAGCGGGGTGAGCTCCCGTCTTTCGGTCCCAGCTCCTGCCCACCTAGCAGTTCGAAAGCACCCCTAAGTGCAAGTAGATAAATAGGTACCGCTTTATAGCGGGAAGGTAAACGGCGTTTCCGTGTGCTGCGCTGGTGCCGGCTTGCCAGAGCAGCTTCGTCACGCTGGCCACGTGACCCAGAAGTGTCTCCAGACAGCGCTGGCCCCTGGCCTCTTAAGTGAGATGGGCGCACAACCCTAGAGTCGGACATGACTGGCCCGTACGGGCAGGGGCACCTTTACCTTTTACTTTTTTCCTTACATGCTACTGCAGCCTTCCCCAGCACAGTGCCTTCCAGATCCTTTGAGTTATAATTCCCATAAGATGCAGCCAGCATGGCCAAGGATGATGGAAGGTGTGACCCAAAACATCTGGGGAGTACCAGGTTGACGAAATCGGTCCTTACCAAATCTGCCTCTACCAATATCACCCCACTCCTGACTTGACCTCTCAATGTGACAGTCCCATCATAAATCAAAGGTACACTGAGGGATATCCATTACAGTACAGTAGCTATTCCACCCCAACTTTGGAATGGTCTTCTTCATAGATGTTGCTGCAACTCCTCTTAATTTTGACTGGCTTTCAGCTGCCAGGATTAGGCTACAACTCAGGGATTTGAGCAGTCTGTGTTTTAAGTGGCAAATCCCTCTGGGTTTTGTTTTCCTGTTTAGATACTCAATGAGTTTTTCCTTTTCTTCTTTTTCTAAAAAAATATATAAAAATCCTCAGCCTGTGGGCACATTAAAAATGCTAAACCCAGAAGGGTCCAATATGTTCTCTGCTTAATAACAGTCCTCTCAGGTTTGTACCAGATTGATTTTGTTAATAAAGTCTACTTTAACATGTCTAAGTCCTCTGTAGTCAGTGAATTTATTATTCTGTTTGACTTGATTTGGCTCCTACCCTGCAAAAGGATCATAAATTTGCCATTAATCTTTGACTGTATTCCATCTGCTCCCAAGGTGACTTCCATTGCTTCATCCTTCATTGCAGCTTTCCTTGCCAAAATACCCTCTTCTCTTAAGACTATACATTTCTTCCCTTTAACAAAGGAAAGCCAACATATTCTGATCTAGAAAACTACCGTATTTTTCGCTCCATAAGACGCACCAGACCATAACACGCACGTAGTTTTTAGAGGAGGAAAACAAGAAAAAAAATATTAAACGAAACAGTGGATATATGATTTTTGTGGTTCATGCTGTGGCCACAGACATGTGATCTGACAGTGAGTTTGGAGTAGCCCAATGCAAAAATACTGAGGATCTATGTGGATCCATGCTTTGTAACCACGTTTTTGCACCACTGCGACCCCAGGCAACAGTGGGTGCGTGTTTTTTTGGTGCAAGATGTAGCCATGGACATGCTATGTGATCTGATGGTGAATTTGGGATGACCCAGTGCAAAAATCCTGAGGATCCATGTGGATCCATGCTTTGTAACCACGTTTTAAGTGGGGAGGGAAGGAAAAGCACTCAAGGGACAAGGAGCACGCGTGGGGTGTGTGGAGAAGGATGCTGCTAATAATGCTATTTAGCGAGCTGAGGGGGGAGGAGAGAGGGACAGAGAGCCTGCTTGCTTTAAAGGAGCCAACCAGACAGGAGCTACTTACACTCGTGTAAGCGGCTCCTCTCCTCCGCTTTGCTCCTTTAAAGCAAGCAGGCTCTCTGTCCCTCTCTCCTCCCCACTGAGCGGCTCTTCTCTCACTTTGCTGTTTCAAAGCGAGACAGGAGGAGGGAAGGAAGGGGAACCATGGATCCTCTGCTCACAACTGCAGCAGACCCCCCACCACCACCCGTAGGCATTCGCTCCATAACACGCACAGACATTTCCCCTTACTTTCTAGGAGGAAAAAAGTGAGTGTTATGGTGCAAAAAATACACTACCCATTAATTGGAATCAATTTAACAAGCATGTCATTTCCGCATAACCTTCTGTTCCATTTGCTTAAGCCTTGTTCTACTTCTCATGATCTGGACACTAAACTACTGTTAATGAGACCTAGGATTGCATTAGCTTGTGTAGCAGCCACATCACACTGCTGGCTCGTGGTCAGCTTGGGTCCAACCAAAACACCTAGATCTCTGTCGTATACAGAGAGCAAAATGCAGTGATAGCATCCAAGTGAGGAGGTTGCTGGCTCTGAGTGAATGGAGTTATCTCCCACTTGGACTACTGCAATGCGCTCTATGTGGGGCTACCTTTGAAGGTGACCCGGAAACTACAGTTAATCCGGTATGCAACAGCTAGACTGGTGACTAGGAGTGGCTGCTGAGACCATATAACACCGGTCCTGAAACATTGGCTCCCAGTACGTTTCCGAGCACAATTCAAAGTGTTGGTGCTGACCTTTGAAGCCCTAAACAGCCTTGGCCCAGTATACCTGAAGGAGTGTCTCTACCCCCATCGTTCAGCCCAGACACTGAGGTCCAGCTCTGAGGGCCTTCTGGCAGTTCCCTCCCTGCGAGAAGTGAGGTTACAGGGAACCAGGCAGAGGACCTTCTCAGTAGTGGCGCCTGCTCTGTGGAACGCTCTCCCATCAGATGTCAAGGAAATAAACAACTATTTGACTTTTAGAAGACATCTGAAGGCAGCCCTCTTTAGGGAAGTTTTTAATTTCTGGTGTTTTATCGTGTTTTTTATATTCTGTTGGGAGCTGCCCAGAGTGGCTGGGGAAACCCAGCCAGATGTGCCGGGTATAAATATAATAATAATAATAATAATAATAATAATAATAATAATAATAATAATTAATGATGATGATGATGATGATGTGTTAAGGACTCTGAGTTGGGGCAGGGCAGCAAAAGAGAACAACTTGGGACATTGCTTAAATTGTGCCTTTCTTTTTTACTTCCTAAAAAGAGAGGTGCCATCTGCCCTGGAATCCCTTTTGTTTGACCCCAGGTGTGTAAGAATAAGCTGCAGTTAACATACTGGCCTGGTTTGCACATAATGCTAAGCCATGGTTTGCTGAGCAAACCACAAACTAGCCCCAAGCTGTCAAAAGGTGGTCAATAAAATCGTTGCTTAGGTCTACAAAGTTTATTTTATTTTCCAGGACCTCATGCCTTTGAAGTTTGGGCGGTGTCTGAGGCAGGATGGTCAAAGAAACCATGGTTAACAAATAGTGCTACGTTCACACATGATGCCAAATCATAGTTTTAAAAAAGATTCACAAGCTAAGCATGGTTTACATTGTGCACTGGCTTCATATTGTTGTTTGTTGGTAACAAGCAAACCAAAGATAAGCTGCTGGGCAGGGTGCACATGTAACATTAAGCCATGGTTGTATAAACCATGATTTAATAATAATAATAATAATAATAATAATAATAATAATAATAATAATTTTTATTTATACCCCGCCCTCCCCAGCCAAGGCCGGGCTCAGGGCAGCTAACAAGCAATAATAAAAACAAGTTGAATGAATACAACTTAAAAACAAGATTAAGATACAACAATTAAAATATTGAAACATTAAAATATTAAAATGCAGCCTCATCACAGGAGGAGAAAGGAAAAAGGAAAAAGAAAGAGGGGGAGGGAATCAAATTGGCTCCAAGCCAAAGGCCAGGCAGAACAACTCTGTCTTACAGGCCCTGCGGAAAGAAATCAGATCCTGCAGGGCCCTGGTCTCATGAGGCAGAGCGTTCCACCAGGCCGAAGGCCCTGGCTCTGGTTGAGGTTAATCTGACTTCCTTAGGGCCTGGGACCTCTAGGATGTTGCTATTTATGGACCTTAAGGTCCTCCGTGGGTCTTACCAGGAGAGATGGTCCTGTAGGTATGAGGGTCCCATCATTACATTAGGATGCCATTCCAATCCTTCTCAGCCACACCTAAAACCATGCCACTTTTTTCAACAGCTGCCATAGAGCAGAGGTGTAGCATGGTGGGTGCTGTGACCCCAGGCACAATTTTGAGAGGGGGTGCAAACAGGCACTCCCATAGCAGGCTCCTTCATCGGAGCCTGGCTCTGCACCAGAAAGAGCTGGACCTTGGCTGTGCTACTTGTGCCTGGTGCAGTTCTGCCCCTGGGTCAGACCTGACCCGGCAGAGGAGAGCAGGTGAGTGGGTCTGACCTGGCAGCGGAGAGCATCCCACCTTAGCTGCAGCGAGGCACACCGAGCCTGACCCGTTAGTGGAGAGCAGGGGAGAGGGAGCAGCAAAGCTGCTGCCCGCTATCCTTGGCCATGGCCCGGCTGTAGCAGCTCCGCTGCAGAGACAAGCCTGACCTGGTGTGAGAGAGCAGAAGGAGAGGGGGCAGAAGGTTCTCCACCCCTCTCCTACCCTGAACAGTGGTGCCTGGGAGGGCATCCTCCATGCCCCGCCCCCCTTGGGGGCATGCCCCTGCACCCACCCTGGGCAGCGTGGGCATATACTCCGCCGCTGCCTTACAGGCCCTGTCTTACAGGCCCTGCGGAAAGAAATAAGATGCTGCAGGGCCCTAGTTTCATGAGATAGAGCGTTCCACCAGGCCGGAGCCAGTGTTGAAAAGGCCCTGGCTCTGGTTGAAGCTAATCTAACTTCCTTAGGGCCCGGGACCACTAGGGTGTTGTTATTTATGGACCTTGAGGCTCTCTGTGGGGCATACCAGGAGAGGTGGTCCCATAGGTACGAGGGTCCTAGGCCGTGGTTTAGCACTGTGTGTGAACCAGGCTACCAATCCGTCTGCCTGGAGACTGGGAAGAGGATATCCTGCTTCCTTTCAGCCTGAAATAAATCTAATAATGTGGTAAAAACTTTTGAAAAGCATTTCATTGTGAGGTGCAACATAATTTATGAAAGAGCAAAGTTTAATTCACTTATGAAAAAAGAAGATGATGATGGACCTGCCAATGATTTATTACATCTTTATAGCTGAACATTGTGGATCTGGCACACTTTTATGATGAGGTGATAAGAGAAGAAACTGTTGTGGAGGTCAGATTTAAAAGTTTCTGAAAAATTACAAGGAGTTGAAGAGCTCACTGTGAAAAAAGCAGCCACCACTGTGAGGCAGCATTAGGGTGGTATGAAGCAGCAACGGCAATGGCAGCAACATCCCTCAGGTCAGCCTTTCTCAACCTGTGGGTCCCCAGATGTTGTTGAACTACAACTCCCATCACCCCTAGCTAGCAAGGCCAGAACTCAGGGGTGATGGGAGTTGTAGTCACAAAAACAAATGAACTGAAAAAGCCTCAAGAACAAAAACGCAAAATAAATAGCAAAAACAAAAGCGCCAAACTTAATCCATTCCGGAAGTCCGTTTGACTTCCAAAATGTTCGAAAACCAAGGCGCAGCTTCTGATTGGTGCAGGCACCCTGGAAACAATAGCTGACAGCCGCATCGGACGTTCAGCTCCTGAAAAATGTTTGAAAACCGGAACACTTACTTCCGGGTTTTCGGTGTTTGGGAACCAAGGCGTTTGAGAACCAAGGTACCACCGTAGTAGTATTAGGCTTGCTTGCCCTGCTCAGAGCTTCATCTAAAATGGTAATTTCACCTTTTGACCCCGATACTGTACATGGAACTTGCATTGCAGAAAAGGCGATGTGCAAATCAATACTTTCTTTTTATGCCAGCTGTATTTTATTTTAATAGCTCGTTCACAAGGACCCTCTCCACAATGTGGCTCTTATGCAGCTGTCCTCGTTTCACTGACCTCCGCAGATGAAAGGACTCTCCTGGGCTAACAGAAATCCAAGCTATCCTCTCTACAGGAACTTTTCCAAACCTATTTTTAGTCCCATTAAAATCTTTGGCTACAGTTTCAATATGAACTATCAATAATATTGATTCAGAGCGTCTTCTGCCCACCTCACTTTCTCCTCCGAATAGCGTAAATTTGGGACAGTTTGTAAAGGCAGAATTTCAAGTATATGAAAGAGATGGAGAAGAGGGTGCTTTAATTTTAAAACATGAAAATAGAAATCATAATTATAGATAATTGCAGACATGCACACAGTGCTATTAATTTCTGCAATGCCTTCCACAGTACAGTACATACATAGCAACTCCAAAATATAAAACCAGTCGTATCAGTCAGTGTTAATAACAGCTGTCAAAGAAGTAGGGAACTCTTCATACGTTACATCGATTGCAACAGATTGGATTTAAGATGATAGTGCTGGAATTGAGGAACTAAATGCTATAAACAGGCCTGCACCAACTGAGCCTGAATTCAACCCACTCCAGTTGTTAATAATAATAATAATATTTATACCCCGCACTCTGGGAGGCTCCCAACAGAATATTAAAAACAAAATGAAATAACAAACATTTAAAACTTCCCTAAACAGGGCTGCCTTCAGATGTCTTCTAAAAGTCAGGCAGTTGTTTATTTCCTTCACATCTGATGGGAGGGCGTTCCACAGGGTGGGCACCATTACCGAGAAGGCCCTCTGCTTGATTCCCTGTAACCTCACTTCTCGCAGTGAGGGAACCACCAGAAGGCCCTCAGAGCTCGGCCTCAGTGTCCGGGCTGAATGATGGGGATGGAGACGTTTCTTCAGGTATACTGGGCCAAGGCCATTTACGGCTTTAAAGGTTGGCACCAACACTTTGAATTGTGCTCAAAAACATACTGGGAGCCAATGTAGGTGTTTCAGGTCTTGGTGGCCACTCCCAGTCACCAGTCTAGCTGCCACATTCTGGATTAATTGTAGTTTCTGGGTCACCTTCAAAGGTAGCCCCACATAGAGCACATTACAGTAGTTCAAGCAGGAGATAACTAGAGCATGCACCACTCTGGCAAGACAGTCCGCAGGCAGGTAAGGTCTCAACCTGCATACCAGATGGAGCTGGTCGACAGCTGCCCTGGATGCAGAATTGACCTGCGCCTCCATGGTCAGCTGTGAGCACACCTGGTCCTTCAGGGGCACAGTTACCCCATTCAGGACCAGGGAGTCCTCCACACCTGCCCACCTCCTGTCCTCCCAAAACAGTACTTCTGTCTTGTCAGGATTCAACCTCAATCTGTTAGCTGCCATCCAACCCCCAACCGCCTCCAGGCACTGTTTGCAAAGAAGCAAACAAGGAGCAGGAAAACTCTTGAAATTTAGCAGCAACAAAAAGCAGGGAAAGGTCCTTCGCATCAGTTTTTTCTGGCAGGCCACAACATACTGTTAGTGAGTCACAAGTTATGCATATCTGAAATGTAGGTCTTGCTTCTTGAATTCAATTGAGGCGATGGACAGCTCTCAGACATCTTTTACCATTTGAAAATTTGACCACTGCAACTTTCAGTCAACTCTGTTTTTGGTCAAGGATGCCATTTCAAAAGTTTGGGATACATTAAAGGTAGATTACTGCATAAATATTTAACAAAGTTTTGGGTACGTTAAGGATACATTATTGCATACAAGGCTCCTCCAGAAAGCTATATTTGGAGTTGGGTTGGAGAACTGAAAGCTACCACTTCATGAGCTAGTTGTAATCTTTGTTATGGAAAATAATCTTTGCATGTTTTTAATGTTGCTCAGTTTCCTAGGAGGAGTCTGCCTGAGGAAGGCCAAAATGACTCAACCACATACAGTGGTACCTCTGGTTACGAACTTAATTCATTCCAGAGGTCTGTTCTTAACCTGAAACCATTCTTAACCTGAGGTACCACTTTAGCTAATGAGGCCACACGGCTGCCACACGATTTCTGTTCTCATCCTGAGGTAAAGTTCTTAACCCAAGGTACTACTTCCGGATTAGCGGAGTTTGTAACCCGAGGTGTTTGTAACCCAAGGTACCACTGTATACAGATCAGTGTTGTTGGAAGGTTTGAAAGAGGCCTATGGCTTCTTCCTGGTTGGGCTCTCAAAGCTGAAAAGCACATCATGTTTTAAGAAAGTCTCAGGGCTTTCTTAATGTGAGCGTTATTTAGCTGTTAATCCACTTTCTCCCATTCAGAATTAGACCAGGGAAGTCCGCACCCACATCCATTCAAATTTGCATATGAGGAGCAACTTCAGTTTTTCCTGTTCATACCAGCAGGTGTTCCATTTTGAGTTTCTCCCCACTTCTAATTGAGTGGATCTGTTATGCCAATTAAGTGTAGACAAGTTATGTGCACACATGTTGTAGCTGTCCACGCACCTTAAAAAAAATCATCCCAGGAAGTGCACAAAAGAAGACCCTCAACTATAAATTATCAACACACCCGTTTGCAGTATGTGCTGAAAAATAAATGAAAGCACTGAGGAAGCTGAAAGAGTAGCTGAAAATGATGATCAATCCATAAACCCTGGAACACCAAAACAAATCATTTGAGATCCAGAGTGTAGTGATTTGGAACCTGATTTGGAACTGGATGATGTACATTAAACAGGAAAACAAACAGCTGCAAACACACGGTATGGATGAGCCCTCAATGAGCTGAAAGTCATTGAGAACAATCTGAAAACCTACCTGCAGCTTTTTAAAAAACTCATTACATCTTCTGCATCTGACTGAGACAGAAGCCAGTCTGGAAGTCAAGGCTCCCTGCATGTTCCCAGGAATGGGAAGAGTTTGTTCTGCTTGCAAAGATGAGAACTGGCAGAAGAGGGTTGCCTAAAATTGCAGCCTATTTGGAAAATCCAGATTTGGAGACCCAGAATAAGTTGCAAGCATTTGGCGGTAATTTGACTTTTATACATCCCCTGCCTGAGTTTGAGTGCTTGCACCTTCCTTGGTTGTTTTTCAAAGTCTAAAATTGTAGGCTGTGATTTTAAGCTACTGTGAACCTGGTGATAGCATAAGATATAAATAACACATATATAATGTCCATATGGATGTGGGTGGCACTGAAGGTTAAACCACAGAGCCTAGGACTTGCCAATCAGAAAGTCAGTGGTTTGAATCTCCGCGACGGGGTGAGCTCCTGTTGCTCAGTCCCTGCTCCTGCCAACCTGGGAGTTTGAAAGCACGTCAAAGTGCAAGTAGATGAATAGGTACCACTCTGGCGGGAAGGTAAATGGCGTTTCAGTGCGCTGCTCTGGTTCTCCAGAAGCGGCTTAGTCATGCTGGCCACATGACCCAGAAGCTGTACGCCGGCTCCCTTGGCCAATAAAGCGAGATGAGCGCTGCAATCCCAGAGTCGGTCACGACTGGACCTAATGGTCAGGGGTCCCTTTACCTTTACCTTTAATGTCCACATAAGTCTGTTGTGGATGTAGCCAGGAATTTTTTTTGGGGGGGCAGGCTTTTGTTGGGGGGGGGGCAGAACCTCATATTTGTATTAATTTTGATTAATTTTGATTGATTTAGGAGCAGCTGCCCGCCTTGGCTATGGCCATGAAGTCTGTATATAATGTCCATAAAAGATGGGTATTTGGAGGAATGGCTACTGGCTTTTTCTTCTTTTTAGTGAAGGGTTTCAAGATTTATAGGGGGCTCCTTTGAGAAATTAGCCACAACTGCTCATTCTCTAACCCTGGGTGACATATTCTAAAAGAGAAGAAAATTAAATTTCGTTCCCTTAAAAATGGCTTATAAAGATGTGCAAGTAAAAGGCGAGAAATTGCTTGGAATGGCAAAAGGAGGAAAGGGTGGGTGAGCTTTGGTCTTTCTAAAGGAAATTAAGAATGAATGCCATTACTAAGGATATTATCAGATAACAGAGTTATGTTTAATATCTGCATTAGGTTATTCGTACTTATAATTCAAAAAGGAGGGAGGGTGTAGTTTGCAATCTGTGCCTCTGAAGCCTGACATTCGATTTCAGGCTGTGAATGATTTCATGAGCTTTGTTGTGCTGAGTCCAAATACGTCCCGTAATAATTTAGTGCAGGTGGTATTTCTTTGATATGACAGCTCAAATGAGTTTGTGGTGATGTTCTGGGGCTGGTCCTTAAAAGAGCTTGCTGCTCCAAAAAGCTTATATTTTGTAAGTGCCCTGGGTGGTTTTATGTGTGGGTATACACAGCTGTGATAAAGAACTAAATATATTCAATGCCTTATGCACAGAAACAATACGATGCCTATGGTATATAGCATATTTTAAAGCAAACTAATTTAAAAAACCTAATTACTAATTTTAAAAAACCTAATTACTTTAGATTTGAACCGAATAATAATAATAATAATAATAATAATAATAATAATAATAATAAAAATTTATACCCCACCCATCTGGCTGAGTTTCCCCAGCCACTCTGGGCGGCTCCCAATCAGATGTTAAAAACAGTACAGCATTAAATATTAAAAACTTCCCTGAACAGGGCTGCCTTCAGATGTCTTTTAAAGATAGGATTGCTGCTTATTTCCTTGACATCTGAAGGGAGGGTGTTCCACAGGGTGGGTGCCACCACCGAGAAGGCCCTCTGAACAGAAATTCTTCCCCACTCCTATTACTTCTCCTGTACCTTTCCACCTATATTGACAACATTGACATTGCCCTTCAAAGTCATTTAAAAGTGTATCATTCCCCAAGTTGCCCCAGAACCCACAATTAATGGGAGGCACTGTTAAGTTGTGGGTGAACATATCAGACGACACAGCGATTCTTCAAACAGCTCTTGTTTATTCACAGGCCAGAAGAGAACTGAACTGAAGGGTTCAGCCAGCCTGCTTATATAGAGCTCCACTAGAACGCAACAGTAACCATTTTCTGTAACTATCCAATCACTGAACTTCACTTTCAATCCCTTATTTGCCTATGTGGACCTGAGTGAAAACTATCTACAATATCCCCCTGCTGGCCCAGGGTGAGAACTTCAGTACATAACAGGCACCATGCTAAGAACTAACAGAATCTGAATTATCATACTCCTGGGACTGCAATTAACCAAACCTTTCACTGTGTGTTGGGTGAAAGCTCCCATGCTCAACACACTAATACTTTTGCAGTGCGAAGTGGCCCTCAGTCACACACTAATCCAGGCATAGGCAACCTTCAGCCCTCCAGATGTTTTGGCCTACAACTCCCATGATCCCTAGCTAACAGGACCAGTGGTCAGGGGTGATGGGAATTGTAGTCCCAAAACATCTGGAGGGCCGAAGGCTGCCTATGCCTGCAGTAATCCAATGACATGTTCATATGGTCTAACAAACATATGAAGATACCTTGCAGCCAAATATTACCACTGTTGGGTTTTTCTCCATGCCGTAGTTCATGGAGAGTTTTCTTGACTGTTCTTGAATACAGTTGATTTTGTAAGGAAGCAGCTGTCACTATTGCCACTCCCCTGTATTGCCAGTCTCCCCTGGAGACTGCTAACATATCATCTAGGAGTGGCAAACACATTTTGAAATTATTATTTTTACAGCTCTTTGTGCAAATCTGTTCGATTGAAAAGATTGCATTTCAAAAAGATAAAGGAAATAATTAAATGATACCTGTTCAAATACCTTCACATATGCCCACAATGGACCTCAGATTTCTGGCATTCATGGTGAGTGGGGTGGTATTAATTGAGGGATGGGGACACACAGTGTAAAGGGTTTAGGGGTTGCTTGTGTGTAAGCGCCAAAACCGCTCCAAGCTGAGTAGTTGGCTAAAACTTTCCCTGACCAGACAGCCCTTACTTCATGGCTGCCTTAATCACTGGCAGAATCCGTCAGTGGGCGTTTCCTGAACTTCTTCCAACATAAGAACTCCTTGACAGAAAGTCTCCGCCTGGATTCCCTGCGCGACAGCTTTCTGCGCAGAGTGGGCGTCCCCAGGGGAGGTCCTGAGCTCTCTCCACTGGTCTCGCTGGAAGCGTCCCTGCGCCTTCCCTCCGACTCCGACTCCTTCCCTTCTTCCTCAGCGGAAGATCTCCCTCTTTCCCTGCTGGTTCCCTCCTCAGCGTCCGAGAGCCTCTCCACCACCCTGCGCTCCGATGGCAGTTCCCTGACACACAGCATGGGCACAACCCATCAAGCACCACTTACTAGTGTGGATGGGATACATCAAGATAGATTTCGGAGGCATGGAACTGAAAGTTCCCCTGTGTGAACAAAGGCATGCATAAAAAGATCAACTCACATATGCAGCAATGGCCTAGAGCAGCAGACACAGCCTCATATCCTCCAACACTTCTCTAATGAAAATAGGGATGTCTTCCTCCTCCTCCTCCTCTTCTTCTTTTTATGCCCCGTCCATCTGACTGGGTTGCCCCAGCTACTCTGGGCAGCTTCCAACATACATAAAAACATAATAAAACATTTAAAAGCTTCCCTATACAGGGCTGCCTTCAGATGTCTTCTAAAGGTTGTATAGCTACTCATCTCCTTGGCCCAGCGGTCTCATAACTCCATATCCTCCAACATTTCTCCGATGAAAATAGGGACGTCCTAAGGGAAAGTGGGACATTCCGGGACCAAATCAGAAACCTGGATGACTTCTGTAATTCCAGGACTGTCCCTGGAAAATAGGGGCACTTGGAGGGTCTGCAGGCTTTGATCCAATTGGACTGTCATGGAAAATGGAAATTAAGAAAGGGTGGTTTAGCAATCAATCCCTTTTTACAGGGAACTCTGGGATATTGTAGTTCTTTTAGAGGAATAGGGGCTCCTAACTACTAAATAACTACCTGACATTCAGAAGACATCTTAAGGCAGCCCTGTTCAGGGAAGTTTTTAATCTGTGATATTTTAGTGCATTTTTGGTTTTTATAGAAGCCGCCCAGAGTGGCTGGGGAAACCCAGCCAGATGGACGGGGTACAAATAATAAATTATTATTATTATTATTATTATTATTATTATTATTATTATTATTATTCAGAACATGTGAAACACTAAAAGTAAACCTTCTTCTTCATACAGGCCTGCACAGCTTATGATGCACCAAGTCAATTAAACAACACAGCACATGGGATATGTAGAGCAGCCCACACTGCGGCTGTCTGTCTGGGACAGCATGCAAACTCCTTGCAGGCCCAATTGACACATAGACAAATGGGCAGCCTTGACTTTGGAGGGTCTTGAGTTTTGCAGGCTTTCCACAGTTATGGACGTTGGAGTGAAGATTTTGTGTACACGAGGCTTCATTTTTGTTTGAAACAAAACAGTGCCACAAACCAAAGCTAATTTGAGGACAAAGAAGGTCTTGCTCATCCTCTGCACCAAACAGTCTAGATATGAAGTGATCTTGAGCTAATACACGCATTGAAAAAAGCATACATAAGAATAAAGGGCTTCATCTTTTATGCAGAGATTAGAAACCTGTGCATTCTGCCAGCTTTAGACAGTTAAAAAGAGAGCGAGAGAGAGCCTGCTTTGACTGACAGATAAATGCAAGACAAAAGAAATAAGCTCTTCTTAGACCCAGGGAGTGGATGAAAACTACACAGGTGAAAAATGATAATGATTGTTTTTGCAGGAAATGATACAACTCTTCCTTATGGGGGGAAATGTAGTGATAAAAGGAACTGTCAGATGAAACACACTCGGCTACTCTAAAAACAGCACATCCTGGCAGGCAGGCTAATCATGCTTCTAGGTTCAGGGTTTCACATATGCAGGAACACAATAGCATCAGTGGCATTATGCTGCTATCAAGTGCTCAGGAGATGCTGTTCTGATGCACCAAAGCACTTAAATGGGCCTGTAATTCTGCCACCCACTGAGAAGATTAAGCAGTTGCCTAAAACAGAAGGTTGGTGTAGGCAACAGAGCTTCCCCAGCCAAAACTTTGCTGCAGAACTGCTGGAAAACTCACTCTATTGTGAACATACATTAATGGGGTAATTCTACTTCTGTTAGGGACGCGGGTGGTGCTGTGGGTTAAACCACAGAGCCTAGGACTTGCCGATCAGAAGGTTGGCGGTTCGAATCCCCGCAATGGGGTGAGCTCCCGTTGTTCGGTCCCAGCTCCTGCCAACCTAGAAGTTCGAAAGCATGTAAAAGTGCAAGTAGATAAATAGGTACCGCTCCGGCGGGAAGGTAAAAGGCGTTTCCGTGTGCTGCTCTGGTTCGCCAGAAGCAACTTTGTCATGCTGGCCACATGACTCGGAAGCTGTCCGCCGGCTCCCTCGGCCAATAAAGCGAGATGAGCGCCGCAACCCCAGAGTCGGCCACGACTGGACCTAATGGTCAGGGGTCCCTTTACCTTTTTACTATTTCTGTTGCTGACATAGACTAGAAACTTCACATTTCACTTATCACCACACATTGGGGGGGAAAGAATAATTAATCTTCTTACTATTTGATGTCCAGCCAGATTGGAAATACAACTTTCATTGCAAAGAAAAACATGCTGAGAAAACGGTCAGCTACCACTTTGATTAAATGGATGGAGAGATGCAACAACACTATACAGACCAGGCAGATGGGACCATAACTGCACACACACCCTCTCGTAGGCTTTTTTTTGGGGGGGTACACACCTTGCATAAGGCAAAAAGTTGAGCTACCAAGGAATTGTGCTTGTGTCTGTCTGGACAGACTGCCTGCATTGCAAACATCCTGGTCTAACAGTCTTTCTCTGTGACTAGGAACCCCTGGGAATGGCAGTTCTGTGTGAAAGAACTAGAGATCTCTAGTTAGGGAGCGTGAGACAGTCACCGCAGGCAGAGGGTTCTGGTGTCATTAAAGGACAGGAATTTGTTGGCCTGGCTATTGAATTCGTTGCTATATATTTGCTCCAAAGAAGAGGCATTGGTAGGATGCCACAAGTGCCAAAAGGGTTTGTGCACCTTGCCTCGAAGGGGGTACCATTTGCCGATCCTTTCTGGGTAGCAAAATGTCCTGGCTCAGGCCTGGTAACTTGGGACTAGCAGGAGACCTTTGGCAAACTAAGAGAAAAACGGGTCACTAAATAAATGCATTAAATGCATTAAATGCTTAAAGCAGAAGTTGCCAAAAAAGTAAGAGCATTCTGGGGAAATTGATAAAATTCCATACACTCATTTTTGCAACCCAAGTTCAGAAAGTAGAAGGGACTCAGCTCTTAAATCTTCCAAAATCGTTGTATTTCCCCCATTTTGGTACAGTCAGTAGTAGAGGGATTCAGCCTGAAGTTAATCCCCTGGTTCCCTTGGTGAAATATTTGAGGGGTAACATTGAAACATAGAAAGCTGCCTTATACTATAATTTTCTGTGCTGCCTCTGTGGAGCTTCCAGACCAAATTCTTTCCCAGCCTTACCTAGAGGTATCTGAGCTGTCTGTCGAGAGACAGATCTTCTCCTGGGAAATCAAACAGTTTCAAAAAGACTAGCGGTATTTTTCAGTGGCATTTCTTACACCCCAAGATTTCACCTAAAATGGAATTCAAAATTTGCAGCTTTCCTCCAAGTTTAATTTCCAGGAAAACCATAGGAGTTGCAGGAAAACTGGTACAATTATTTGAGGTGGGGATGTGTTATATATCCCTGTTGATCACAAACTGGAAATTAAGAAAGGGTGGTTTAGCAATCAGTCCCTTTTTCCATGGAACTCTGGGAATTGTAGCTCTGTTAAGATGAATACGGGACTCCTAACAACAAGATTCTTGGGGGTAGCCATGGCTGTTTAATGTGGTACGATACCGCATTGAATCTATAGTGCAGATGGGCACTTAGATTCAGCTTCCACTACAAAGCGATGTTGAGGGTTGCGGGTGGCACTGTGGTCTAAACCATTGAGCCTAGGGCTTGCCGATCAGAAGGTTGGCAGTTCAAATCCCCGCAATGAGGTGAGCTCCCGTTGCTCAGTCCCTGCTCCTGCCAACCTAACAGTTCGAAAGCACATCAAAGTGCAAGTAGATAAATAGGTACCACTCTGGTGGGAAAGTGAATGGCGTTTCTGGGCGCTGCTCTGGTTCTCCAGAAGCAGCTTAGTCCTGCTGGCAACATGTCCTGGAAAAACTGTCTGCGGACAAACGTCGGCTCCCTCGGCCAGTAAAGCGAGATGAGGGCTGCAACCCCAGAGTCATCTGCAACTGGCCCTAACGGTCAGGGGTCCCTTTACCTTTTACAAAGCAATGTCAACTATTCCTTGAACTGTAAGCAGTCCTGACTCTTTCTTGAACTCCAAAACTAGAAACAGTATCTGTCCCAAAGCATTTATTTTTTTGAAAAACCGTACAGGCTATTGGAACAAACAGTGAAATATGTTG
This sequence comes from Podarcis gaigeae, assembly GCF_964106915.1. Taxonomy (NCBI): domain Eukaryota; kingdom Metazoa; phylum Chordata; class Lepidosauria; order Squamata; family Lacertidae; genus Podarcis; species Podarcis gaigeae. The sequence goes on from NC_139685.1 coordinate 11,268,013, forward strand.
GAAGCCACAGAGTGCACTAGACTCCCTACATTTCCCTTTTAAAAATAACAGAACTGAATCACTGTGCTATTTTTATTTGTTCAACTGTCAAATACTTGTGAAGCTTTTGGGAATCTTTATTAGCCTTCTAGTTTTCTTTATTAAGAACATCAGATTCAATATAAAGCCCACCTGAGCCTTCCCAGTTCATGATATTCTATTACCTACCTTTCCAGACCACTTCACTTCATTCTCACACAGACCCGTTTTCCTCTGCTAATTTCAATTTAAGCAGCATTGTCATATGTTCTCATATCACATCGTTGAAAGCATTTAATTGCTTTTCTATTAAACCAACACTCCAAGAGATACGAGTATCAAGTTACAAATGGTTACAAAACAGCTGCTTATCTGTCAAACTCTTTCAGATTACCAAATACAGTGGTACCTCGGGTTAAGAACTTAATTCGTTCCGGAGGTCCATTCTTAACCTGAAACTGTTCTGAAACCTGAAGCACCACTTTAGCTAATGGGGCCTCCTGCTGCTGCCACGCCACCGGAGCACGATTTCTACTCTCATGCTGAAGCAAAGTTCTTAACCCAAAGTACTATTTCTGGGTTAGCAGAGTCTGTAACCTGAAGCATCTGTAACCTAAAGCGTATGTAACCCGAGGTACCACTGTATATCATAGGAACTGGATATCCATGAACATTAAAAGTGGGACCCGAAATGAAATGTTGTAGTGGAGGGCTTCTGTTCAGGGTTCCATCCAGCCATGCCCCTTTCCAGGATATTCCATTCCATCAATGTTTTCCATTTCTCCTCAACATGTAGTGTTCTAGGTTCAAATAAAACTCTGAGTTCTCCTGCGCTCAGCCCAGAAGAGTTGCCCCTTTAAAGAAACACTTGTGTCAGCACTCCTGCTAAATTGGAATGGGGTGCTCTTGATTTCACTGCCACAACCCTGCTTTAAAAATCATTTGTAGCCACTTCAGTAGCGCATGATGTGTAAACTGAAAATGTACATTGTGTGCCATCCTGTCCATAGGCATGGCACTTCAGTACAAAATAGCAACAAGAAAGTGATGAAAGATCTGGGGGCACAAATGGAGCCCCCCCCCTAAAAACTACATGAATGTTATGCATTCAGTGGTCTGGGTTTGCCTGAGCTTGAGTCTGGATTAAGGATTCTGAGCCGCTGTGTTCTGATTTGATACATGCTATCCAATCACAGAACATTTCAGAATTTGGGCCTCTGTCATTGGCCCTTAAACTCTGAGTCATGATTCGCAGCTTGGAAGTTTAGGCAGCCAATCACATTGGGAGTGGGAGTGGCCCAGAAATGTATATAAGCAGTGGCTTTGCCCCTGTTGTCCAGTTCTATTAGTTCAATAAAGGTTCTTGCTGTTATCACTGGGTCTTGCCTCGTGGGCACCCACCTACACTTCAATGAGATTTTGGACCCAGAGCCAACTCAATGGTAAAGTTTCATTTCAGGTCCTGCACATCAGAGTATGTCAGGGCTGTGCTACAGCTGGAAATCTGGAGCAAACCGCAGTAGCCAGGACCAAAGAGATCAGAGGGCAAGCAAGCAAATAGGCAGAATCAGGGCCAGCACTGAGGAACAATAACAGAAATGCAGCAACTATTAGAGATCAAGTAGTCTGTTATCCTATTATATAGGAGGGGGTTTACTGGCAAGCATTGTACTGAAGGCCACCCAGCCCAGTTCTTGGGCCCGGCCCTTTCATTCTGGCATTGCAAATTTGTATACACACCATATTATCAGGAGTACAGCACTACGAACAAAGCAACTATCCCACCCCCCCCCCAAAAAAAATGAAATGGAAAGGAAGGAAAACATGCCATTTCTTTCCCCAATATCCACAGATAGTGAACTATTAGGGAATAAAGCAACTGTTTGTGACTCCCTTTGACTCCTCAAAGTAGTATACTCTCACTCAGACAAAGCGGGGTTTTGTCATGTATAACTTTGATCTTTATAAAATCTCTACTCTGACTCTTTGAACTTGCAGAACTCTTTGCATAACCAACGTCCTGAAACTGGAATCTTTCCCAGTGTGAAGATTATACACACCAGCCTACCCTTTCCTGGATTGTGCCTTTATAATGGAGTCATGTTAGCTTTTTTGCCAATCCCTGGGTGCTTCTCTGGTTGCTAATGAAGAATTAAAGTGCTCTCAGCCACTTAATTTGTCCCTGAGCACTTTTCAAATTTTAACACTGAGAGATTTACAGTCCTGGAACTTTCTCCGTTTCAAGATGCTCAGACTTGCAAAATTATGAACTAAAATTAGCATGACTACTTGAAATGGGGTATTTTTTTGGGGGGGAGGGGTTGTTGAGATTCTTGGCAGAGCAAAATCAAAAGGAAATACTATCGAAATAATAATACATTTGAAAATTAAATAGCCTGTCTTTGGCCTCTGTTTCCATCTTAACTAATTTTGTTTCCTTCTTTTATGCTATTTAGGCACACCTTTTTATGACTATAGTGTTTTTTATTAGTATACCTTTGACTTGCATTGTCAGTGTGAATTCCCTTTGCATGGACCCAGTTACTGTTTGACAGCATAAGGGTGCAAAGGGTCAAACAGCGATGGGGCCCCCCAGAATATATGCTGTCCACCACTCTGGGGAAGCAAGGAAAATAGATTGAGAAGAGGGTGAGAAGGTTTGTGTGCTCAGTAATTGTTCCCCCTAATGGTTGGTTTAGTGATGTATGGAAGTCAGGGCTGGACCATAAAGAAGGCTGATCACTGAAGAATTGATGCTTTTGAATTCTGGTGCTGGAGGAGACTCTTGAGAGCCCCATGGACTGCAAGAAGATCAAACCTATCCATTCTGAAGGAAATCATCCCTGAGTGCTCACTGGAAGGACAGATCATGAAGCTGTGGCTCCAATACTTTGGCCACCTCATGAGAAGAGAAGACTCTTTGGAAAAGACCCTGATGTTGGGAAAGATTGAGGGCACAAGAAGAAGGGGACAGCAGAGGACGAGATGGTTGGACAGTGTTCTCAAAGCTACCAGCATGAGTTTGACCAAACTGCGGGAGGCAGCAGAAGACAGGAGTGCCTGGCATGCTCTGGTCCATGGGGTCACGAAGAGTCGGGCACGACTAAACAACTAAACAACAACAACAAAATGGTTGGTTATCACCGTGACCCATCATCACTATTTGTTGGGAGCCAGAGGAGTGGCAATATCTCAGGGCATGCAAAATCTCCGAGGTTCAACCCCCAGGTAGGACTGGGAATGTTTGCAGACTCTCCAAGTGCCCCTCTTTTCCAAGGACAGCCCTGGATTTACAGAAGCCATCCCGGTTTCTGATTCAATCTCATTGACGTCCCTATTTTCATCTGAGAAATGTTGGAGAGTACTCTAGATGAGCCGATGTTCTGATTCTGTAAAAGGCAGTTCCCTGTGGAACAATAAACCATGTTAAATCAATCCACATTTATAACAGGAAAAGATGTATCTCCAGAGCCATCCCTTAAGATTTACCCTGCTATATATTTAAAGACTCCAGGCTCGGATGAGCTCTCATTTATATAGCATTCCCCATTCATCTGCATTTCATATTATAGGCCTGTTTGTTTAACAAGGTTAATGTTACTATTTTATCATTCTCTAGCCAAGCTATGAGGTATGATCCACTTTGTCCTAAGCTACAAATCTTCCAGGGCCATTGTGTAATTGGGTTAGTTCTTCAGGTTCATTGATCACAATCTAATAAGTTGGCAGAGTTCCCTGACTTTTAGCTGCCAGCTAGTAGAGATAAATCAGTGAATATAATTACTGTATGAAAGAGAATATGCACTAAAATTAATTTTGAATTCTCCGCCTTTTGAAGAAGACTCTGTTGCGGCCAGAGCTCGTTTTGAAAGTGTGTGATGTGTTAATCAATATCTTTTAGTTCATGACTAGACGCTGATATTAGCTGTCCTTTTACACAATTGTTAAAATTCAAAATCTGCCCCAGGATTTCAAAAAACCTGTGGGTAGACCAAAGCACTGGAGTTTGCCGAAAATAGATATCTGAAGACAGGTAACATATTTGAAGACAGAATATATTTTGGATATTGTCAGGTCTGCCTCTAGATCCCAGCTCACAGAGGACCAATGCCCGGTGGATATAATGTACAAAAGTCTTTATTGAAGTTTAGTTTCCATTTCAAAGCTCTGGGCGCGCAGACCCACGTCTTGACGCTAGACCGGCTAAGTCCCCTCTGACTCACTGCTCCACCCACACCAGTTTAAGATTCTAGCCCGGCTCCACCTCTTACGCTGTTCTTTCCTTCGCTGGGTCCTTCTGCCCTCTGGGGTTTCCTCCTTCCTGGACTCCTCTGACGCTGAGCCCCCTGAGTCTTGTCCCTCCCTCCGGCGGGCTTTGGGACCTGGCTCCCTTCCCGGGCTCCCCGCTGTGCCGCGCTCCTGTACATTTGAACTTGGCGCGCGCGCCCAGCCGGTAACTTTCCTTCTGACCGTTTCCCCGCTTCCTGATGTGGGCGTTGCCAAACCTGACTCCTCTCCTCCCTCTGGTGGTGAGGACACTGGTCCCGACTCCTGGGACTCCCCCTCCCCACTGCGCTCTGGTGGAGACGCTGGTCCTGATCTCCAACTGCTGCTCAGGGACTCCCCGCTGGCCCCTTCCTCCTGGGGCTTCCCCCCTGGAACCCCCCTCGCTCTGGCCACCGGCGCTCCCTTCTGTGAGTCCTCCGATTCGCTAGAGAGGCTTGTGAAATAACTCTGGCCACTGTCACTGCCTGCGCCCCCCTCGTACTCCTCCTCCTCACTCTCCATTTGCTCCCCCTCCTGTGTCTCTCCTTCTGAACCCCTGACAGATATGATAATGTTGATGCTATTACTGGCACAGCTCCCAGTTCTTTTTATCGGTTATTGATTATCGCAATTCCCCCCCCCCCATTTGAACCACAGTTAGTCAAATAAGAACTCAACCCTCCCCCACTCCATAACCAAAGAGAAGGTAAAAGAATTCAAACTTGTGTGAATTTTATCTTCTTTCCTAGGGATGTTTATTAGATTTTCTTTGGCCAAATCTCCCCTCAGAATTTGGAAACTGGCGTGACTGGGACTGATTTTTGGGGTGGAACCAATGCATTAGGAATTCTCCATTGATCATGTATTTGAAAGACAACTGCCAACAATTGACATCGTTAGTATGGTTACAAGAAGTTTTATATTATTAAGAATGATTTAAAAGGGGAAAGGGGGTTGGATTTAATAATAATAAAATACAAGTAAATGCAAGATTAGAGAATAAGTTTGAAAACCATTATCGGCGGGGGGGGGGGGGAGGTCCTCAGGCTTACTTAGCCAAATGTTATTATGCTTTACAAAAATGTCACTATGATTGAAAAAATTGTAAAAACCAATAAAAATTATTATTAAAAAAGGGAATTCTCCATTGATCTCTTAGGATTAGGTGCAGGATTATAATGTGAATTTGTGAATTTTATATTGACAGCTATATTTGCTCTGAAGGTCGTAGCTTTCACTTCCTTCATGTGTCTTCCACCTCAGAAGAACCAATGCACATGAAAGTGCCTTGATAAACACTTCATTTTTTAAAAAACAACAACATTTATATGATCATATATGTTTTAAACTGGCATGGCTTCCTGTGAGCGGCAGTTTGTCAGGAAACACCTGTTCCCTGCACAGAACTACAGTTCCCAGAGCTCCCTGAGAAGAATTGACTGTTAAAACACTCAGGGAATTGTGGCACTCATCCTTTCCCTTCCTTAAACCCTTTTAGATGAGTGAGCTTTGGGATGAATGATATGTTCTATTTTCACTTTGACTACTCTCCAATAAAACAGGATTTCAGTTTTCCGTACAGAAGCCATTTCAATTCTTGCAGCATTTAACATTTGATATCTTTTCTTCATTTTCTTCTCTTACAACATAATCATTGTCGCTCCAAAAAAAATCAGAAGATTATATAGAAAGACCTGGTCTTTATCTCCTTAATTACAACCGGGGCCCAAACGAGACGTGACTCTTAATTTGGTCTGGCTCCAGTACAGGCCCACAGCTAGTGCCTGAAAACAAGAACACATGGTATTAGCCACATTCCGTATGTATCCTGTAGCTTCTTGAGAAAGACTGCTGTTCGATGCATTCTCCCTCAAATCAGCTTCCCTCCAGTTTGGAAACATAAGCTGCGGTTAAGCTGTTTGGGCAGCTGGTGTACCTGCGTAAATGTCAACTTTATTGAGTTGGGGGGAGTTGTGGCGGGACAAATCAGGTAATGAGCACTGGGTGAAGACCTTTCTCCTCCCTCCCACTGCCCAGTGTGTAGAAGAATGTGAAAATGTGACTTGGAATAAAAGACTTGTAGAGTAGGTCACCTACTGTATTTTTTGCTCTATAAGACTCATTTTTTCCCTTCTAAAAAGTAAGGGGAAATGTGTGTGCATCTTACGGAGCGAATGCAGGGTGCGCAGCTATCCCAGAAGCCAGAACAGCAAGAGGGATTGCTGCTTTCACTGTGCAGCGATCCCTCTGGCTTCTGAGATTCAGAATATATTTTTTTCTTGTTTTCCTCCTCCCAAAACTAGGTGCGTCTTGTGGTCTGGTGCATCTTATAGAGTGAACAATATGGTAATTCAACTCCCTGCAACGCAGGAATCTCAGCTAAAAGCATCCATTACAGATGGCCATCCAACTTGGAACATGTCAGGGGGGGGGGGGGCAGGAACGATCTCACTGCATTTTAAGTCACTAATATGTACACAGCCAAGTGTGTCGCTGGAAATCACATCAGTGCTTTTTAAAAACAATGACAGGTGTGGTTTTTCTTTTTTGCTGAAATGGCTGCAGTCCAGATGAAACCACCCCAACACTATTACCCTAGAATGAAGGCTCCCTGTTATGTACTGAGTTGAATAGGATCCAAAATGCAGCAGTCTGATTGGTCCTAGGTCAATAGGATTCAGAATGCAGCAGTCTGATTGGTCCTAGAACAATAAGATTCAGAATGCAGCAGTCTGATTGGTCCTAGAACAATAGGATTAAAGAATGCAGCAGTCTGATTGGTCCACAGGAGCCACCAAATCCAGCTCCAGGAGAAAGTGAATCCACAACCTGATTAGCCTACAGGTGAATCCCGGAATTACCCAATCACGTGGGGCCCATTGTGTAAATAATGTATATAAAGCAGACATTCTGGGGGAACTTCCATTCCTCCTCACCATTATGAGCTGAATAAAGGTAAAGGTAGGGATGCGGGTGGCGCTGTGGGTAAATCCTCAGCACCTAGGACCTGCCGATTGCATGGTCGGCGGTTCGAATCCCCGCGGCGGGGTGAGCTCCCATTGTTCGGTCCCAGCTCCTGCCCACCTAGCAGTTTGAAAGCACCCTTAAGTGCAAGTAGATAAATAGGTACCGCTTTATGGCGGGAAGGTAAACGGTGTTCCGTGTGCTGCTCTGGTGCCGGTTCACCAGAGCAGCTTCGTCATGCTGGCCACATGACCCGGAAGTGTCTGCGGACAGCACTGGCTCCTGGCCTCTAGGGTGAGATGAGCGCACAACCCTAGAGTCTGTCAAGACTGGCCCGTATGGGCAGGGGTACATTTACCTTTAAAGGTAAAGGTAAAAGGACCCCTGACCATTAGGACCAGTCGTGACCGACTCTGGGGTTGCGGCGCTCATCTTGCTTTATTGGCCAAGGGAGCCAGCATTTGTCCACAGGCAAATCGGAAGGTCAGCGGTTTGAATCCCCGCAATGGTGTGAGCTCCCGTTGCTCGGTCCCTGCTCCTGCCAACCTAGCAGTTCAAAAGCACATCAAAGTGCAAGTATATAAATAGGTACCGCTCCGGCAGGAAGGTAAACGGTTCTGTGAGCTGCTCTGGTTTCGTCAGAAGCAGCTTAGTCATGCTGGCCACATGACCCGGAAGCTGTACGCCGGCTTCCTCGGCCAATAAAGCGAGATGAGCGTCGCAACCCCAGAGTCGGCCACGACTGGACCTAATGGTCAGGGGTCCATTTACCTTTTTATCAACTCTGGAGGCACAAATATTCCTACACATTTTATATTTCTATCAAAAGGGAGGGGAGAGTTATACCTGTTTTTTAAAATTTTCCAATAGTGAATGGTGGGGGAGGGAAGGAAGTTGACTCAAACGGCCCTTGAAATAAGGCAGACAATTTT